>NC_088400.1:10502258-10802258 GCF_034236695.1 Oncorhynchus nerka | reverse complement strand
TCCCTGGGCTTCATGTGTTCTCTGAATCTTGTTCTCAACAAGAGAGACCTCATCAAGATGGAGCTGCTGCTGTTGGAGACGTTCAGCTGGAACCTGTGTATGCCCACCCCGGCCCACTTCATAGACTACTACCTCCAGGCCTCGGTGCAGGAGGGAGACCTGTACAACGGCTGGCCTCTCTCCTCCCTCTCCAAGACCAAAACCTTTATGGACAAGTACACACACTACTTCCTGGAGGTGTCACTGCAAGGTGAGGGGTGATGGAGAGATTGAGGTGATGGGTGGGGTGAAGGAATGAGTGCACAGGGGGAAAGGTTAAAGCCAGAGAGAGGAGGGATGGAAGGGAGAAAAACAGAGGGGCAGGTATGAAATATATGTAGACTAATGTGCTTGTCACAAACTAACAGTCTGATTGGCTGTGTTCCTCTAGACCTCTACTAACGGTCTGATTGGCTGTGTTCCTCTACTAACGGTCTGATTGGCTGTGTTCCTCTACTAACGGTCTGATTGGCTGTGTTCCTCTACTAACGGTCTGATTGGCTGTGTTCTTCTACTAACGGTCTGATTGGCTGTGTTCCTCTACTAACGGTCTGATTGGCTGTGTTCCTCTACTAACGGTCTGATTGGCTGTGTTCCTCTACTAACGGTCTGATTGGCTGTGTTCCTCTACTAACGGTCTGATTGGCTGTGTTCCTCTACTAACGGACTGATTGGCTGTGTTCCTCTAGACCTCTACTAACGGTCTGATTGGCTGTGTTCCTCTAGACCTCTACTAACGGTCTGATTGGCTGTGTTCCTCTAGACCTCTACTAACGGACTGATTGGCTGTGTTCCTCTAGACCTCTACTAACGGACTGATTGGCTGTGTTCCTCTAGACCTCTACTAATGGTCTGATTGGCTGTGTTCCTCTAGACCATGCGTTCCTGAGTTTCCGGCCGTCTCAGGTGGCGGCAGCGTGCGTAGCGGCGTCTCGTATCTGTCTCCAGATTTCTCCTAGTTGGACCACGTCTCTACACCTTCTGACTGGATACACCTGGGACCACCTCACACACTGCATCAAACTCATGCTGCTGTAAGTCTCTCTCTCACACACACACACACACACACACACACACACACACACACACACACCTGGGGCCACCTCACACACTGCATCAAACTCATGCTGCTGTAAGTCTCTCTCTCTCACACACACACACACACACACACACACACACACACACACACACACACACACCTGGGGCCACCTCACACACTGCATCAAACTCATGCTGCTGTAAGTCTCTCTCACACACACACACACACACACACACACACACACACACACACACACACACACACACACACACACACACACACACACACACACCTGGGGCCACCTCACACACTGCATCAAACTCATAATGCCTGTAAGTCTCTCTCACACACACACACCTGGGGCCACCACACACACACCTGGGGCCACCTCACACACACACCTGGGGCCACCTCACACACACCCCTGGGGCCACCTCACACACACACACCTGGGGCCACCTCACACACACACACCTGGGGCCACCTCACACACACACCTGGGGCCACCTCACACACACACCTGGGGCCACCTCACACACACACACCTGGGGCCACCTCACACACACACCTGGGGCCACCTCACACACACACCTGGGGCCACCTCACACACACACCTGGGGCCACCTCACACACACACCTGGGGCCACCTCACACACACCTGGGGCCACCTCACATTAAGTCTCTCTCATACAGGACACACACCTGGGGCCACCTCACACACACCTGGGGCCACCTCACACACACCTGGGGCCACCTCACATTAAGTCTCTCTCATACAGGACACACACACCTGGGGCCACCTCACACACACCTGGGGCCACCTCACACACACACCTGGGGCCACCTCACACACACACCTGGGGCCACCTCACACACACCTGGGGCCACCTCACATTAAGTCTCTCTCATACAGGACACACACACCTGAGACCAGTTGAATGCTTGTATGCAAAGACCTGATCATATCCATTTGACCGAGCCCATCTCCATGCTAATTCTCTCGTTGCTCATATAGGTTAACTGTAAACGCATGACAATCCACTGTCACTGTCCTCCGATAATAACACAGGTCTTGTTCTACCTCCCCGTCTGTCTCTCCTCCACAGTGCCCATGACAACGATGTGAAGGAGGCCAACAAACCCAAATCCACCCCTCCGTTGTCTTGCTCCTCCTCTCTCCAGTCCCACCCTCCTCCCTCTCACCTCTCCCCAGTCCAGAGACCAGCTACCTCCTCCAACCCCCAGCAGCTCCTTTTCCAGCCTGGCCCAGTGGGCTTCCCTCACCTCTCCCAGCACTCCCCCTCCCTGTCCCAGCTCCACGCGCTAGCTGACTCCCAGGCTTTGGGGCCTGCTGTGGTCAACATGTCCCAGGACATCCTCCAAAGCCAAAGGATGGGGCTGCTCACTGGGGGCAACACCATGACCTCCACAGCAGGGACCTTCCCCTCCTATCCTAGCCTGACTTCGGGGCTGCTCACTGGGGCCAACACCATGACCTCCACAGCAGGGGCCTTCCCCTCCTATCCTAGCCTGACTTCAGGGCTGCAGCCTGGGGCTCGGGTGGCACCGCTGGCCTTGCAGGGCCCCATCTCCATGCAGGTAGCCTTGGCTGCGGAGCCGCGACACTGCCTCAGCATGGCCTACACCGGAGGGTACCTGGGGGCCGTGGGCCCCCACCACACCTTCACGTCAGCGGGCTGCTTTGACAGGTGACGCCAGGAGACGGAGGAGAGGATGAACAGCAAACCGCCCCGAGCCAGGGACAGGGAGCGCTGCAATCCTCTTCCCTCACTACTTCCTCCTCCTCTCCGCTCCCTGGCGGACCTCCTCTCCATCTCCGTCAGCACGCCTTCCCCCTCCTCTGCCGCACCCCGCCCTGCGCCCCCCACCCTCAGACAGAGACGGAGAGAAAGACGGCTAAAACACAAGCAAAGGTCAAAGGGCACCGATGACCCCGTGGAGGTCATCACACTGACATGACACCTGATGTCACTGCGACGTACTGACTGACTGTTGAACGCTGTCTTCCGATCCCGCCGCAGGAACGTGATTCCAAGGCAGAAGCATTAACCCCACGGTAGAATGGTCACCGTATGTCCCTGGTTAAGATGCTGTTATCACTGTGAACCAGAGGCTATGCAGCGTGATTCCTCCTTAGTGCCTCTCTGAGTGATGTCTGTCTGTCTGTGAATTCAGCTGAAGATGAAGTGCTGCTGGATCTCTGTCACTCTAATCCAAAAAAAGATCAACTCAACTGAAGACGAGTAATTGGCCAGTAAAGTGACATATTGAGCTGCTGACTTGAGAACAGTGGTATGAAGTGTTATAAGTAGACCTACCAGTGAGTTGAAGAGGCTGTATGTCACTTGCTATGTCGGCCTTATATCACTCTTATGCCAGTGAATAAAGGGATTATGTCACTCGTGACTAAGTGCTCCAGGGGCATTCTCAGAATTCCTACCCAAAATCCTCTCTGGCTGGGGAGGGGAGACCACAGAGTTCATTGTTCTGTCACAGCAGGGGAAATCCATAGTTAACATAGCTGTCATGTTTTGGCTTTCTCTTCTTTCATCCTTCCTCCCTCCTTGTCACCTCTCCTTACAGCCTTTATTCTCCCTTCCTCCCTCCTTGTCACCTCTCCTTACAGCCTTTAGTCTCCCTTCCTCCCTCTAGTCTCCCTTCCTCCCTCCTTGTCACCTCTCCTTACAGCCTTTAGTCTCCCTTCCTCCCTCCTTGTCACCTCTCCTTACAGCCTTTATTCTCCCTTCCTCCCTCCTTGTCACCTCTCCTTACAGCCTTTAGTCTCCCTTCCTCCCTCCTTGTCACTTCTTACTTTTTGCAAAGTCTTGTCTTGGGGTGGAGCTCGCCTCATATCTGGATCTTTGTTTCCAGAAGGGGGGGGTTCCAACCCCCAAGTCTCGTAGTGAGTGTTAAAGAGTGAAGCTTTGTTTTCCACGTCCTTCCACTCAGACTTCAAGTGGAAGTGAACTGACATGGAATGCTCATGGTTAAGGAGACTTGGAAACATAGAAATAGAATGATTGGCATTCTAATTCTATGCTTAGAACTTTGTTGAAGTAGATAATGACCTTCTGCTGCCTTCTATTAGAAGTGATGGTTCTGTGTGAGCTGAAGACTTGTTTCCATGAACCACAGCGTATATCAGGGACTTGATTTGATGGATGACTTGAATACGATGCCATTGAAACGTGCCGTAGCTTTTTATTTATATGGACACATTTATTCCTTGTTGCTTTATTTTCTATTCTTTGGTGAAGTAAGTTTAGTTTGAGTTTTTAGTTGTTTTTTTATACCAGCGTGTAATGTGTTTTTCTGTGCCCTTGTAGAACTGTATATTCAGGCTCAGGTTAGGCTGTGAATATCCAATCAGCCGTCTCCTTATTGTTGAGGTTACCCAATCAGCTGTCTTCTTACTGTGTCCTATTGAGTGTGCTTTAAATAGATACTAGCATGGCACCCAGGAGGGTTTCTCACGTATCTACCTCTCTGAGGAAGAGGACCTGAATTTTTAAACAACATACTAAGATATATAAACAAACACCAAATTTGCATCCTGGTAGAATCTGTGACCTTCCAGACGATGAAACACACAGCCCATCTGCAGCTTGTCATTACTAATTACTTCCCACATTCCCAGCACTGCATTTCCCCATACTTCTACTTCCTGTTGGAACGTAAACACATCCAGATTCCCCTTCTGGGTCACAGGGGGTCTCGCTGGTTACCGTGGCGATGGCCAAAAAAATCTAAATCAGGGGCTCACTCAGAAGAGAGAGTTAGTTGGAACGTTACAGAATGTTTAGATAGAAATGTGCTGTTTAGATCAGCTATGGGTATCTGTTGTGTAGAGCAGGGAATAGTGGAAGCTCTATAAATCACATTTCTATCTGCAACAATGTAAACTTCTGGTCCTTTTTTCTGTCCGTATGCTATTGAATGTGTATGTTTTTACTATGGTTGTACCTTGTCCCCAGCAGTTTTCACACTTGAACTATGCTGATACTACTAAGACTGTGTTCTGGTTCTCAGAACATGTTCTATATAGGTTTTTATGTTCTGATTCTCAATGTTCTAGGCTTAGATATCAGAGATGTATTTAATTGAACGCTGTATGAAGCTTGCTTAAGCAAGTTATCTGTCAAGCATCTGAAATGTGTCTAAACCTTTTTATAGCATGAACATACCTTACTGTAGTCTAGATAGTAATTTACTAGAAATGGAATGAAGGGCTTACTAGAGTATGTTACTAGCAACCAAATGTATCTTTCTGCCTGATCTCTTCTGAACTATGTCAATCTACCCAGACTCACTCACTGTACGGTCATCACTACTTTTTATTTTACATTCCTATTATTTTAAGTGTATTTTATTTACTCCTGATCTGTGTTTAATAAAGATGGATGCAGTCGGTGTGGAGTAGTGGGTCTTATTCATTAGGCACCAAACGGAAGAAAACGGACAAACAGGGAGGGACTATATGAACTTGTCCCAAAAAGAAAGCTTTTTCTGTTTGCAAAACGTTTTGCTACGGTGTGACCTAATGAATACGACCCTGTTTTAGATAAAAAAAGAACTCTCAAGTCTTTCCCTCACTAAAAAGCTACTTCTCACCGAGGTCTCAAGGTGCAATATGTTTTTGTTGGTAGAACGATTCCTTCTATTTCTACGGATAGAAGTCTTCTCTCACAGCCGTCACTGTCTTGAGTATAGCCCTCACTACTGGTTCATCTTTTTCTAACTTAATTCCTTGACATTATTGTGTGATTTGACTCGACGTTGATCCTTGCTGCCAGAAAGCCGAGAGCTCTGAACACTATGTTGCACATTGCAGCCTTGATTGGTGTACTGTACGTGTTTCTATAGCGATACGGTGCATGTTTCTATGTCCACAGAACTGTGCTGAGAAACACACACACAACCACACTACTTGTCCAATGAAATGACACCAGAAATGTCCCACATCTATTTTTGTAAAGCTGTTTTTTGTAGTCTTTGTTGAAGTGACACAGAGAAGTTTTTTTTTATCCGATGAGCCATTGAAATAAACAACAACAAAAATAACTAAATATCTTCACTCCGTCTGCGTGTTCTTTTGTTTGATATTTGATTATCGTTTACAAGTTATTGTATGGTATTACTGAGACAATGCTGCTTCACAATGGCAACCTATTGGCTAAATGACTGGTCAAAAGGAGTGCACTATATAGGGTATTTATATTTATTATGGATCCCCATTAGCTGCTACCAAAACTACTCTTCTTGGGGTCCAGCAAAATTAAGGCAGTTTATACAATTTTAAAACATTACAATACATTGACACGTTTCACAACAAACTGTGCCCTCAGGCTGTGGTGTAGGGGCCTATCTACAGTACTAAATCCATGTGTATGTATGGGGCCTATCTACAGTACTAAATCCATGTGTATGTATGGGGCCTATCTACAGTACTAAATCCATGTGTATGTATGGGGCCTATCTACAGTACTAAATCCATGTGTATGTATAGTGCGTATGTTATCGTGTGTGTGTGTGTGTCTGCCAATGTGTAGGGGCCTATCTACAGTACTAAATCCATGTGTATGTATGGGGCCTATCTACAGTACTAAATCCATGTGTATGTATGGGGCCTATCTACAGTACTAAATCCATGTGTATGTATAGTGCGTATGTTATCGTGTGTGTGTGTGTCTGCCAATGTGTAGGGGCCTATCTACAGTACTAAATCCATGTGTATGTATAGTGCGTATGTTATCGTGTGTGTGTGTGTCTGCCAATGTGTAGGGGCCTATCTACAGTACTAAATCCATGTGTATGTATAGTGCGTATGTTATCGTGTGTGTGTGTGTCTGCCAATGTGTAGGGGCCTATCTACAGTACTAAATCCATGTGTATGTATAGTGCGTATGTTATCGTGTGTGTGTGTGTCTGCCAATGCTTGTTGCTTCACAATCCCCGCTGTTCCATAAGGTGTTTTTTATCTTCTGTTATTTCTATCTAATTTTACTGCTTGTGTCAGTTTCTTGATGTGGAATAGAGTTCCATCTAGTCCGCAGCATACCACCCTGCATACCACTGCTGGCTTGCTTCTGAAGCTAAGCAGGGTTGATCCTGGTCAGTCCCTGGATGGGAGACCAGATGCTGCTGGAAGTGGTGTTGGAGGGCCAGTAGGAGGCACTCTTTCCTCTGGTCTAAAAAAAATATACATATTCCAATGCCCCAGAGCAGTGATTGGGGACACTGCCCTGTGTAGGGTGTTGTCTTTCGGATGGGATGTTAAACGGGTGTCCTGACTCTCTGAGGTCATTAAAGATCCCATGACACTTATTGTAAGAGTAGGGGTGTTAACCCCGGTGTCCTGGCTAAATTCCCAATCTGGCCCTCAAACCATCAGTCTCCTAATAATCCCCAGTTTACAATTGGTTCATTCCTCCCCCTCCTCTCCCCGGTAACTATTCCCCAGGTCGTTGCTGCAAATGAGAACATGTTCTCAGTCAACTTACCTGGTAAAACAACAAATAAATAAAAATGGCTCTATGTGCCTCCCATAGTCTGTTCTGATTTTGGGGACTGTGAAGAGACGTCTTGTGGGGTATGCATGAGCTGTGTGCCAGTAGTTTAGACAGACAGCTCGGTGCATTCAACATGTCAAAACCTCTCATAAATACAAGTACTGATGAAGTCCATCTCTCCTCCACTTTGAGCCAGGAGAGATTGACATGAATATTAATGTTTGCTCTCTGTGTACATCCAAGGGCCAGCCGTACTGCCCTGTTCTGAGACAATTGCAATTATCATTTGGTGAGCACAAATATCTTACACCGATCCAATCATGTCAGGCCATTGACATGTTTCACGGAAGAGGGAAAACGTTCAACAACGGTACATTTTCACATTATTCAAACAGGACTTTGGGCCGAGCTGACTGAAAACCAGAGGGGGAGGAATATGAAAAGTGTCCCACGGACATTTCTCTACAAATCATACTCTTCTTTTCTTCAGCCCTCACACTCCACCCACCCGTCTCCTTCAGAGTGGTCTGTGTTCTACGACATTCTGTCATAGAGGCCCATTCATCAACTCACTATCAATGACTCGTGTGTAGTGAATATGAACACACATTTAGCACACACTGTTGTGACACACATCACAGTCCGATTAAATCCTTCCAAAATAATTGTGCAATGTAGAAATGCAGACATATACTACAGCTTCCCACGGGATCACTAGATTATCATTGGAGGATAATGTAGTGAGATCAAGTAGCAGGATTCACCACAGCCCATCTGTAGAGACTAGTGCAGTGGGGGTGGGATCACATGTAAAATAAAACAATCAAAATGACCACCATGGCTCCTTCAGTTACCCCAGCCTTCCATAGTGCTGTTGGAGGATATGGTAGTCAGTTCATATAGCCCCTCTGTAGGGAGTGCAGTGGGAGGTATGGGGTGGGGTGGGGTGGGAGGTGGGGGGTGGGGTGGGAGGTATGGTGGGGTGGGGTGGGAGGTATGGTGGGGTGGGGTGGGGTGGGAGGTATGGTGGGGTGGGGTGGGGTGGGAGGTATGGTGGGGTGGGAGGTATGGTGGGGTGGGAGGTATGGTGGGGTGGGAGTGGGAGGTATGGTGGGGTGGGGTGGGAGGTATGGTGGGGTGGGGTGGGAGGTATGGTGGGGTGGGGTGGGAGGTATGGTGGGGTGGGAGTGGGAGGTATGGTGGGGTGGGAGTGGGAGGTATGGTGGGGTGGGGTGGGAGGTATGGTGGGGTGGGGTGGGGTGGGGTGGGGTGGGAGGTGGGGTGGGGTGGGGTGGGAGGTATGGTGGGGTGGGAGTGGGAGGTATGGTGGGGTGGGGTGGGAGGTATGGTGGGGTGGGGTGGGAGGTATGGTGGGGTGGGAGTGGGAGGTATGGTGGGGTGGGAGTGGGAGGTATGGTGGTGTGGGAGGTATGGTGGGGTGGGAGTGGGAGGTATGGTGGGGTGGGAGTGGGAGGTATGGTGGGGTGCAGTGGGAGGTATGGTGGGGTCCAGTGGGAGGTATGGTGGGGTGCAGTGGGAGGTATGGTGGGGTGCAGTGGGAGGTATGGTGGGGTCCAGTGGGAGGTATGGTGGGGTCCAGTGGGAGGTATGGTGGGGTCCAGTGGGAGGTATGGTGGGGTCCAGTGGGAGGTATGGTGGGGTTGGTGTTAGAGCCAGAGGTGGGCCATTCTCTCCAGGCTTTGTTTGTGGAGCTAAAATGGAGGGTGGTCGGCTTCCTTTTAATTTGTCTGTTGAAGGAGGGGAGGGGTGTGAGTGTCTGCGTTCACATAGGCTGCTGAGGAAAGAATTTACTGGGCCTACTTCAAGACAAGCTGGCCAGGATCAGATTAATGCATTGGCCCAGGGATTACATTTATTTAGAAAGTTAAACCATAAATGTCTATTTACGTCTATAGTGTCTTTAGTAGACAACTAGGCCTGTATTCCATTAGAATTCATTCTGCACTGTAAGCCTGGACAAATGACAAACGGCTTGATATAAATCCCCTCCAACACCGACTATTAACATTAATGTAAAAAGTTTTGTTGATCATTCTGTGACTGCCCAGTTGATAAAAACCAGCCATTTGAGTAGAGTGGCCAAACCTCTCATTTTTAAATGTAATCCGTTACAGTTACTGTTTAGGCCTAACCGGTGCAAAGTTGTGTAATCATGGTAATCATTGTAATATATTTTTTGGGATTACCCAGAATTCAGTAACGTAATGTCATTACTTTCATACCCAGACGTCTTGAGACATTGTCGTTTTTGAAGATGTAGTAAAACACATTTCTAAGAAGATATTCAATTCAATACTATGGGACATGTCTCAAGACGTGTTATTTAGACAGCGCCTAACAACCATTGTATGTATATATTTTATGTATATATATTTTTAAATAACAATAATACAAAATATTCAAGAAACATAATAAATATACAATGATTGAGAGAGAAGGAGAGAGAGAGACCTGAAGCCTGAGAAGGGAGAATATCTCTCTGGTTGGACAGCCTCGTGTCGTCGCGTTCAGTGTCCAGGCCACTCTTTTACATTTGAATTCAAAGCATAATGAGAAAAGGCAAACAAAACATAATTAAAATATTTGTGAGGATCAACTCTGGTTTGCACTCATCTTCCTGTTCATAATGTTTGGAATTTAGGGATGTTCAACGTATCAAATTCACAGAACATTCTTTAGTCACCTGTAGATGCAAGTCTCAAATCAATAGTCTGTCAAACCTGGAGGATTTACAATCAGATTTTCAACTTGTTGTGAGCAAGCAAAGCATTTGAATGGATAATGTATGTTAGTCCAGAATAATATTTTGTCAATATTAAGAAATATGTTGTTGACATCTTGTTTAAGCACTGCCATAATCTATTCTATAATCTGTACATTCTGTCAATCAATCAATCAATCCATCAATCAATCAATCAATCCAATTTTTTTTAAAAGCCCTTTTTACATCAGCTGATGTCACACAGTGCTGTACAGAAACCCATTTTAAAACCCCAAACAGCAAGCAATGCAGGTGTAGAAGCACGGTGGCTAGGAAAAACTCCCTAGAAAGGCCGGAACCTTGGAAGAAACCTAGAGAGGAACCAGGCTCTGAGGGGTGGCCAGTCCTCTTCTGGCTGTGCCAGGTGGAGACTATAACAGAACATGGCCAAGATGTTCAAACGTTCATAGATGACCAGCAGGATCAGATAATAATAATCACAGTGGTTGTAGAGGGTGCAACAAGTCAGCACCTCAGGAGTAAATGTCAGTTGTCTTTTCATAGCCGATCATTCAGAGTTAGAGACAGCAGGTGCGGTAGAGAGCGAGTTGAAAACAGCAGGTCTGGGAAAGGTAGCACGTCCGGTGAACAGGTCAGGGTTCCATAGCCGCAGGCAGAAGAGTTGAAACTGGAGCAGCAGCATGACCAGGTGGACTGGGGACAGCAAGGAGTCATCAGGCCTGGTAGTCCTGAGGCATGGTCCTAGGGCTCAGGTCCTCCGAGAGAAGAAAGAGAGAGAGAGAGACAGAGAGAATTACAGGGAGCATACTTAAATTCACACAATGTCTATCTATTCTATAATCTGTACACTCTGTGAATGTCTATCTATTCTATAATCTTACATTTACATATCACATCTATTGAGAAATAATCTCATAGTTAAATGTGCTATTTATATTTCACTGTTCTTATGTCCTTGAACATCAGAGGTTTGCTGCAAGTGTTGATTAGGTTTTCTGTTAGTAAATATGTTCAACTGTTTTAAACGGTTGTTTTCTCAAGTTTGTCCTAGAAATGAGTAAGTGATTGCCAAATCATTATAAGACAAAGTAAGAACCATTTAAATACTATTTATAGAGCCTTGAAACGCCTTATTATTTCTAAGATTTCTCAAGATGTCTTCTATATTCAAGACATCTTGAGACCGTCTACAGATACATCTTAAAGATGTCTTGACTTTTAAAGACATGTCTTAAAATAGTCTCAAGACATGTCTTAAAATGTCTAAAGTAGTCTCAAGACATGTCTTAAAATGTCTTAAAATGTCTAAAGTAGTCTCAAGACATGTCTTAAAATGTCTAAAGTAGTCTCAAGACATGTCTTAAAATGTCTTAAATAGTCTCAAGACATGTCTTAAAATGTCTTAAGTAGTCTCAAGACATGTCTTAAAATGTCTTAAATAGTCTCAAGACATGTCTTAAAATGTCTTAAGTGGTCTCAAGACATGTCTTAAAATGTCTTAAATAGTCTCAAGACATGTCTTAAAATGTCTTAAGTTGTCTCAAGACATGTCTTAAAATGTCTTAAGTAGTCTCAAGACATGTCTTAAAATGTCTTAAATAGTCTCAAGACATGTCTTAAAATGTCTTAAATAGTCTCAAGACATGTCTTAAAATGTCTTAAGTGGTCTCAAGACATGTCCTAAAATGTCTTAAGTAGTCTCAAGACATGGTGATGGCTGGGTTTGTTCAGTTACTTTTGGATTACTTTCCACTGAAGAGGCATTAGAAGTGACAAAAGGGATCCATAAAACGGATTTGGTGTGTCATCAGAGTGCTTTATTTGACTTGTGATCAGATTTGTTCAGGTGGCTCAAACTTAAACTTGCGTGTTTTATCAATATTGAACTGAATGTCACTGAGAAAACAGAAAGGTGTTAGGATGTATTTTTTGCAAACATCCTTTCTGAATTTAAAAGTAATCCAATACGTATTTTTTTTGTAACTGTAATTGATTACATGTAGTCAGTTACTACCCAACCTTGGGCGAGACCTTGTGGTGGGCCGTCACAGCAGGAAGTCTTCAAAGACTTCAAAGAATCATAAACTGATGTAATGTCACCATCTAGTGGAGAAAGAGAGAAACCTCAGTGGCGCCATTTGCAAAGTTGTGAACATTTGCATACTTCGAACGTTTCAACTATAGACGAGCCCCTGATTGTTCGTTTTCGTTGGCTTTAACTATGTGCTCGTCTATGATTGGCAATAGTACGTTTTTAGCAACTATAACAATGTTCCATACAACGTTGAAAGCGATAATCAAACAAAAAAATATTTTTTTGAACTTTGAAAGGTAACAATGAAAATATAATTCCCATATAGAAGGTAATTTCAACAAAAGCAACAACAAAAAAAATAGGACACGGTCAAAGTTCTTGAGAAGTAACATAGGAACGCTTCTAGTGGGGGTTGCTGTTTCCTACCCGGATCAGGAACATGATTATCCAGGATCCATGGTGTCTTTCATAGGCCGAGTGAGCAAAATGAGAGGTTTTTGTACATTTATCAGCAGGCCACTGCTTTTCCTATTACTTCACTTTACTCTAGTGCAATGCGATATAACAGACGGCAATGCAGAGCACTTAAAGCGGGAGCATTCGCTCATGAAACCGTACCAGGGTAAGTATGCTAACGGCATGTGAAATCGACAGCTAAGTTAGCTAGCTAGCTAGCTGTTATCTTGTTAGAAACGTTAGCTGCTAAAGGCCAGTCATACTACACTGAACAAAAATATAAACGCATCATGTAAAGTGTTGGTTTCACGAACTTAAATAAAATAACCCAGAAATTATCCACACGCACAAAAAGCTTATTTCTAAAAATATATATATATTGCACACATTTGTTTACATCCCAGTTAATTTGTATTTTTCCTTGGCCAAGATAATCCATCCACTTGACAGGTGTGACATATCAATAAACTGGTTTAACAGCATTGTCATTACACCGATGCACCTTTGTGCTGGGGACAGGAAAGGGCCCCTCTAATTGGCAGTTTTGTCACAAAACACAATGCCACAGACGTCTCAAGGGAGTGCAATTGTCACGTTGCATGAGGCAAATGGTGGTCACACCAGACACTGACTGGTTTTCTGATCCACGCCCCTACTTATTTTTTTTTTAAAGGTATTTGTGACCAACAGACACATCTGTATTCCTATCATCTGAAATCCCTTGATTAGGGCCTAATGAATTTATTTCAATTGACTGATTTTCTTATATGAACTGTAACTCAGTAAAATAGTGTGCAACTGCAGCCTGCAATTCGGGGCGTACCTGTATGTGCAGGAACGCACCCCTCGAGCATCCCATTGGTTCTTTCATGAACACTATAACTAGCATGCTAGCACACTGTGTTTCCCCCGCCTGTTGTGTACCCGAGAACTGTGCCCGCTAGCGACTCTGGTACACAGCAGGTTGGAGGCGGGGGTGACACTGTACTAGTAGCACAGTGTGCTAGTTAGCTAGCTAACACACAGTGTTGCTAAGTATATTTTTTTATAAGTAACCCAAGTTAGACAACAGCCTGTTGTTGTTTTCAATTTGAGCAAATAAATCACAGTGAAGAGCTTGCGAGAGCCTAATGGCATGTTTTTAGCATGTATTTGCATATTTCCGCTAGGGGAAGTGCGCAGTAACTAAATTCGCTCTTGCACTCATTCTAACAATCATTTTTTTAAACCATGGCAAAGGGAAAAGTCTACAAAAATCTGTCCACTCTGTTCATAAAAGATTTTAGTTTTGGAAGCAGAAACTGTATTGAGAGAGATGTTTAATAAATGAGAAAATTAGCAGAATCTCTTCCAAAATCCATCTCTCTCTATCTTGTCCCACTGCTGGCCACTGGGCTTCCTCTCACCACCATATTTGGTAGTGAGAGGAAACGTGAACGGGATGCTTCACATTTTATACATCCGGTAAAATATCTGTCTCATTGTTCTATCTGTGGTGTCGCCCCCGCCTGCTGTGTACCGGACTCCTCCTCAGGACTAGCTGGCTAAGCTAGCACAGTGTCTTTCGCACACCGTCATTAACAGTTCCCGACAGGCTGGGGGCGAAGGACACTACCGGTGTTTACTAGTTATAGTTAGCTACCATGGTTGCCCCTGCCTCTTCTTCTGTTGCAAATCAAATGCGTCAAATATGACCGGTGTAGACCTTACTGTGAAATGCTTACTTACAAGCCCTTAACCAACAATGCAGTTTTAATAAGAGAAAATACTTACTGTATAAACAAAAGTAAAAAAAGGTGCAGTGGGTACCGGTACCGAGTCAATGTGCGGGTAACAGATTTGTTGAGGTAACTGAGGTAATATGTACATGTAGTCGCTCTGGATAAGAGCGTCTGCTAAATGACTTAAATGTCAATGTAAATGTAGGTAGGGGTGAAGTGACTGCATGGGTAATAAACGGTGAGTAGCTGTAATAGTCTATGTAGCCATTTCATTAATTGTTCAGCAGTCTTATGGCTTGGGGGTAGATGCTGTTAACCTCTTTTGGCGCATGAACTGCTAGCGGGACAGCTATGACAACATCCGGTGAAATTGCAGAGTGCAAAATACAAGAAAATCGTAATATTAATTTAAACATTCATGAAAATACAAGTGTCATACATTTAAAAGCTTAACTTCTTGTTAATTCAACCGCGTTGTCAGATTTCAAAAAGGCTTTACGGCGAAAGCATACCATGCGATTATCTGAGGACAGCGCAACCAGCACAGGCGTCACAAAATCACAAATAGCGATTAAATAAATCACTTACCTTTGAAGATCTTCCTCTGTTTGTAATCCCAAGGGTCCCAGCTACACAATGAATGGTCGTTTTGTTTGATAAAGTCCTTTATATGCAACATGCATACAAACAAATCCAAAAAGTTACCGGTAAAGTATGTCCAAACAAGTCAAACGATGTTTCTAATTAATCCTCAGGTACTCTAAATAAACGATCATATTTCAGACGGAGAATAGTATGTTCAATAGGGAAGATAAATAACGAAGAGCGCGCACCTCATTCACGAGCCAACAAGACTACTTTTCTAATGAGACACATTGTAGTTCTTCCAACTACTTGCTAATTTTTCAAAAAACAAGCCTGAAACCCTTTCTAAAGACTGTTGACATCTAGTGGAAGCCATAGGAACTGCAATCTGGGTCCTATCTATGTATGACTTGACCTTACGGTCAGATGCCGAGCAGTTTCTATACCAGGCGGTGATGCAACCGGTCAGGATGCTTTCGGTGGTGCAGCTGGAGAACTTTTTGAGGATCTGTGGACCCATGCCAAATCTTCTCAGTCTCCTGAGGGGAAATATGTGTTGTGGCCTCTTCACTACTGTCTTGGTGTGTTTGGACTAGAGGTCGACCGATTATGATTTTTCAACGCCGATACCGATTATTGGAGGACCATAAAAGCCGATAGTAATTAATCGGCCAATTTTAAAATAAATAAATGTATTTGTAATAATGACAATTACAACAATAACATCAATAAAATCAATTTAGCCTCAAGTAGATAATGAAATATTAAATTTGGTTTAAATAATGCAAAAACAAAGTGTTGGAGAAGAACGTAAAAGTGCAATATGTGCTATGTAAGAAAGCTAACGTTTCAGTTCCTTGCTCAGAACATGAGAAACAATGAAAGCTGGTGGTTCCTTTTAACATGAGTCTTCAATATTCCCAGGTAAGAAGTTTTAGGTTGTAGTTATTATAGGACTATTTCCCTCTATACCATTTGTATTTCATTAACCTTTGACTATTGGATGTTCTTATAGGCACTTTAGTATTGCCAGTGTAACAGTATAGCTTCTGTCCCTCTCCTCGCTCCTCCCTGGGCTCGAACCAGAAACACATTGACAACAGCCACCACATCGAAGCGGCGTTACCCATGCAGAGCAAGGGAAACAACCACCCCAAGGCTCAGAGCGGGTGAAGTTTGAAACGCTATTAGCGCGCGCTAACTAGCCAGTCATTTCACTTCGGTCACACCAGCCTCATCTCGGGAGTTGATAGGTTTGAAGTCATAAACAGCGCAATGCTTGACGCACAACGAAGAGCTGCTGGCAAAACACACGAAAGTGCTGTTTGAATGAATGTTTACACGCCTGCTTCTGCCTACCACCGCTCAGTCAGATACTTAAGATACTTGTATGCTTGTATGCTCAGTCAGATTATATGCAACGCAGGACACACTAGATAATATCTAGTAATATCATCAACCATGTGTAGTTAACTAGTGATTATGATTTTTTTTTTATATAAGATAAGTTTAATGCTAGCTAGCAACTTACCTTGGCTTACTGCATTTGCGTAACAGACAGTCTCCTTGTGGAGTGCAACGAGAGAGAGGCAGGTCGTTATTGCGTTGGACTAGTTAACTGTAAGGTTGCAAGATTGGATCCCCCGAGCTGACAAGGTGAAAATCTGTCTTTCAGCCCCTGAACAAGGCAGTTAACCCACCGCTCCTAGGCCGTCATTGAAAATAAGAATGTGTTCTTAACGGACTTGCCTAATTTAAATAAAGACAAAATAAAAGGTGTGGTAAAAAAATAAAATAATAATAATGTTTTAAATCGGCGCCCAAAAATACCGATTTCCGATTGTTATGAAAACTTGAAATCGGCCCTAATTAATCGGCCATTCCGATTAATCGGTCGACCTCTAGTTTGGACCATGATCGATCATTGGTGATGTGGACACCAAGGAACTAAAAATAAAAAAAACTCTCAAGCCGCTCCACTTCAGCCCCGTCAATGAGCCTGTTTGGCTCGTCTTTTCTTGTAGTCAATGATCAGCTCCTTTTGTCTTGCTCACATTGAGGGAGAGGAATTGGGTCAAATTGATTCAAGTTTGCCTGCTTTAACCTCTTGCCTCTACTTGGGACGCTTGCGTCCCAACTAGAGCTCTGGAAATGCAAATGCGCTACGCTAAATGCTAATAGTATTAGTTAAAACTCAAAAGTTCATTAAAATACACATGCAGGGTATCAAATTAAAGCTACACTCGTTGTGAATCCAGGCAACAAGTCAGATTTTTAAAATGCTTTTCGGCGACAGCATGAGAAGCTATTATCTGATAGCATGCACCAATACACTACAACACAAAAGCACAGCAGGGGACGTAAACAAAATAATTAGCATTTCGGCGTTACACAAACCGCACAATAAAATAGAAAACAGTCATTACCTTTCACCATCTTCTTTGTTGGCACTCCTAGGTGTCCCATAAACACTATTGGGTCTTTATTTCGATTAAATCGGGCCATATAAAGCCAAGATATCGTTATATGTAGACTGTGTGATAAACGAAAAAAACAGCGATTTCACAACGTAACGTCATTTTTTAAAATTCAAAAAGTAGACGATAAACTTTCACAAAACAATTCGAAATACGTTTGTAATGCTACTTTAGGTATTAGTAAACGTTAATAAGCGATAAAAATCATCCATAGGCGATGTAAAAATCATTAGCTGTCGTCTTGGAAAAAATTTCACGAGAGAGCTCTTCCGGAATGATCTGGGCGGAGACCGGAGGTAAGTGGTGCCCCTGTTTCGGTTCAACCAAGAATCAAAGATGATTCAATTCACAAGACTCTAGACAACATGGGGATGCTGTGGGAGTTGAATGCTCGGTCTTATCTAATTCGGCTCACTGTTAACAATTGCTGGAAGTGGCGCAAGGATATTTATTTCCATTTTCTGTGATCAGGTTTTCCTGCGCTTTCCGATGTAACGCACGTTATGTAATAGCCACAGTCGTGATTTAACCAGTTTTAAAAACGTCCGAGGGTTTCCTATCCACACATTCTAACCATATGAACGTACTATATTCCTGGCATGAGTAGCAGGGCGCTGAAATGTTGCGCGATTTTTAACAAAATGTTCAAAAAAGTAGAGGGTAGGAGCAACTAGTTAAAGTCCCCGGCCACTAGGAGCGGCGCTTCTGGATGAGCATTTTCTTGTTTGCTTATGGCCTTATACACCTCGTTGAGTGCGGTCTTAGTCCCAGCATCGGTTTGTGGTGGTAAGTAGACGGCTACGAAAAATGTAGACAGTGTGGTCTACAGCTTATGAAGTACTCTACCTAAGGCGAGCAACACCAGCAGTTTTTGACAAAATAGACATTTGTTTTACTGGAATCAGCTGTTCTGTCTTGCTGATGGAAAACCCAGCCAATTGACTCGGTGAAACATAAGATGTTACAGTTTTTATTAATGTCCCATTGGTAGGATAGTCTCAAACGGAGCTCATCCTGTTTATTCTCCAGTGATTGCACTTTGGTCAATAGGACGAATGGTAGAGGCAGGTTACCCACTCGCCAACAAATTCTGACAAGGCACCTTGATCTGCTGCCCCTGTATCTCCATCTTCTCTTCATGCGAATGACATGGATTTGGTCCGGGAGCAGCTGTATATCCTTCGCGTCAGACTCATTAAAGAAAATAATCTTAGTCCAGTTCGAGGTGAGTAATATCCAGAAGTGCTATTTGGCCATAAGAGACGGTAGTAGAAACATAAGTTACAAATGATACGAAAAAACACAACATAGCACAATTGGTTAGGAGCCTGTAAAACTGCAGCCATCCCCTCCGGTGTCTGTGGGGGTTTTCGGGGGTTACCAACATTACGGTGCATTACTCCATCTAGCCTACTGTATTGGAGCACCCCTGCCTCCCTCCTGGATTAAACGTGGACCAATAGAAGAACACTATATATAAACTCAGCAAAAAAAGAAACGTCCCTTTTTCAACACCCTGTCTTTCAAAGATAATTAATAAAAATCCAAATAACTTCACAGATCTTCAATGTAAACGGTTTAAACACTGTTTCCCATGCTTGTTCAATGAACCATAAACAATTAATGAACATGCAACTGCGGAACGGTCGTTAAGACACTAACAGTTTACAGACGGTAGGCAATTAAGGTCACAGATGTGAAAACTTAGGACACTAAAGAGGCCTTTCTAAAAACACCACAAGAAAGATATCAAGGTCCCTGCTCATCTACATGAACGTGCCTTAGGCATGCTGCAAGGGGTCATAAAGGACTGCAGATGTGGCCAGGGCAATACATTGCAATGTCCGTACTGTGAGACGCCTAAAACAGCGCTACAGGGAGACAGGATCGTCCTCGCAGTGGCAGACAACACCTGCACAGGATCGGTACATCTGAACATCACATCTGTGGGACAGGTACAGGATTGCAACAACAACTGCCTGAGTTACACCAGGAACGCACAATCCCTCCATCAGCGCTCAGACGGTCCGCAATAGGCTGAGAGAGGCTGGACTAAGGGCTTTTAGGCCTGTTGTAAGGCAGGTCCACACCAGACATCACCGGCAACAACGTCGCCTATGGGCACAAACCCACTTTCTCTGGAACAAACAGGACTGGCAAAAAGTGCCCTTCACTGACGAGTCACGGTTTTGTCTCATCAGGGGTGATGGTCGGTTTCGCATTTATCGTTGAAGGAATGAGCATTACACCGAGGCCTTATACTCTGGAGCGGGATTGATATGGAGGTGGAGGGTCTGTCATGGTCTGGGGCGGTGTGTCACAGCATCATCGAACTGAGCTTGATACTGACTGTTACTTTTGATTTTGATCCCCCCCTTTGTTCAGGGACACATTATTCCATCTCTGTTAGTCATATGTCTGTGGAACTTGTTCAGTTTGTCTGTTGTTGAATCTTGTGTTCATACAAATATTTACACGTGAAGTTTGCTGAAAATAAACGCAGTTGACAGTGAGCGGACGTTTCTTTTGTTGCTGAGTCTACAAAAATAGTGGATTTGGCTATTTCAGCCACGGTGTATAAAATCGAGCACACAGCCATGCGATCTCCATAGACAAACATTGGCAGTAGAATGGCCTTACTGAAGAGCTCAGTGACTTTCAACGTGGCACCGTCACAGGATGCCACCTTTCCAAAAAGTCAGTTCGTCAAATCTCTGCCTTGCTAGAGCTTCCCCGGTCAACTGTAAGTGCTGTTATTTTGAAGTGAAAACGTCTAAGTGCCAGAAAAAAGTGCCAGAAAAATGTCTGCCGTATTGAAGGACCCCAAGAACACCGTGGCCTCCATCATTCTTAAATGGAAGACGTTTGGAGCCATCAGGACTCTTCCTAGAGCTGGCTGCCCAGCTAAACTGACCAATCGGGGCAGAAGGGCCTTAGTCACGGTGGTGTCTTAGAACCCAATGGTCACTCTCTCTGACAAAGCCCCAGAGTTCCTCTGTGGAGATAGGAGAACCTTCCAGAAGGACAGCAGTCTACCAAATCAGGCCTTTATGGTGGAGTGGCCAGACTCTACGGTAAAAATGCACAAGACATCCCGTTTGGAGTTTGCCAAAATGTATTAAAGGACTTTCAGACCACAAGGAAAAAGATTCTCTGGTCTGATGAAACCAAGATGGAAGTCTTTGGACTGAATGCCAAGTATCACGTCTGGAGGAAACCTGGCACCATCCCTATGGTGAAGCATGGTGGTGGCAGCATTATGCCGTGGGGATGTTTTTCAGCGGCAGGGACTGGGAGACCCTTCAGGATCAAGGTGAAAGATGAACTGAGCAAAGTACAGAGCGATCCTTGATGAAAACATGCTCAGGACCTCAGACTGGGGTGACGGTTCACCTTCCAACAGAACAACGATCCTAAGTGCACAGCCAAGACAATGCCGTAGTGGCTTTGAGACAAGTCTCAATGTCCTCGAGTGGCCCAGCCAGAGCCCGGACTTGAATCCGATCAAACATTTCTGGAGTGACCTGAAAATAGCTGTGCAGCGACGCTCTCCATCCAAACTGACAGTGCTTGAGAGGATCTGCAGAGAAGAATGGGAAAATGTCCCCAAATACAGGGGAAACTCACCGCAGGGGAAACTCACCGCCCTAACCCCACTTACATACTCTTTATTTGTATGTATTTTTTTGCCCCCCCCCCCTCTTCAGAGGACAAAGGCAACTTTGTTTCATTTTTGTTTTGTTTTTTTAGATATTTAGTGACATGCGTTATTCATACACTTGACATACATTTTATACACAGTATTACATGATAGGAATACAGTTTGACACACTTTAAAAACAGGTGTTCCAACTCTGTGGTTACTAAAGATCCTATGGGGTGGTGCTTATATTGACATATCACTACATGTGTATGTCAAACTGTATTTGCTATCATGTAATACAGTGTATAAAAGTACTATGTACACTACCGTTCAAAGGTTTGTGGTCACTTAGAAATGTCCTTGTTTTTTAATAAGGAAAATCATTTTTTTTGTCCATTTTAAGATAACATCAAATTAATCAGAAATACAGTGTAGACATTGTTGATGTTATAAATGACTATTGTAGCTGGAAACAGCTAATTTTTAATGGAATATCTACATAGGCGTACAGAGGCCCATTATCAGCAACCATCACTCCTGTGTTCCAATGGAACGTTGTGTTAGCTAATCCAAGTTTATAATTTTAAAAGGCTAATTGATCATTAGAAAACCCCTTTGCAATTAAGTTAGCGCAGCTGAAAACTGTTGTTCTGAATGAAAGAAGCATTAAAACTGGCCTTTAGACTAGTTGAGTATCTGGAGCATCATCATTTGTGGGGTTCGATCACAGGCTCAAAATGGCCAGAAACAAAGACCTTTCTTCTGAAACTTGTCAGGCTATTCTTGTTCTGAGAAATTAAGGCTATTCCATGTGAGAAATTGCCAAGAAACTGAAGTTCGCCTACTTCCGGCGCCGACAGAGATGGCCGCCTCGCTTCACGTTCCTAGGAAACTATGCAGTATTTCGTTTTTTTACATGTTATTTCTTACGTTGGTACCCCAGGTAATCTTAGGTTTTATTACATACAGTCGGGAGGAACTACTGGATATAAGAGCAACGTCAACTCCCCATAATTACGACCAGGAATATGACTTTCCCGAAGCAAATTCTCTGTTTTGCCCACCAACCGGGACAATGGATCGGATCCCAGCCGGCGAACCAAAACAACGACGCCGTAAAAGGGGCAGACGAAGCGGTCTTCTGGTCAGGCTCCGGAGACGGGCACATCGCGCACCGCTCCCTAGCATATACTACTCGCCAATGTCCAGTCTCTTGACAACAAGGTTGATGAAATCTGAGCATGGGTAGCATTCCAGAGAGACATAAGAGACTGTAACGTTCTTTGCTTCACGGAAACTTGGCTCACTCGAGACACGCTTTCGGAGTCGGTGCAGTCAGCTGGTTTCTTCACGCATCGGGCCAACAGAAACGAGCATCTTTCTGGTAAGAAAAGGGGCGGGGGGATATGCCTTATGATTAACGAGACGTGGTGTGATCATAACAACATACAGGAACTCAAGTCCTTCTGTTCACCTGACTTAGAATTCCTCACAATCAAATGTCGACCGCATTATCTACCAAGAGAATTCTCTTCAATTATAATCACAGCCGCATATATTCCCCCCCCCAAGCAGACACATCGACGGCCCTGAACGAGCTTTATTTGACTTTAATTGACTATGTAAACTGGAAACCACATATCCTGAGGCTGCATTCATTGTAGCCGGGAATTTTAACAAGGCTAATCTGAAAACAAGACTCCCTAAATTCTATCAGCATATCGATTGTGCAACCAGGGCTGGTAAAACTCTGGATCATTGTTATTCTAACTTCCGTGACGCATTTAAGGCCCTCCCCCGCCCTCCTTTCGGAAAAGCTGACCATGACTCCATTTTGTTGCTCCCTGCCTATAGAAAGAGACTAAAACAGGAAGCTCCCGCGCTCTGGTTGGACCAGCGTTGAACAGACCTATCTGATTCCACGCTTCAAGATTGCTTCGATCACATGGATTGGGATATGTTCCGCATTGCGTCAAACAACAACATTGACGAATATGCTGATTCGGTGAGCGAGTTTATTAGCAAGTGCATCGGCGATGTCGTACCCACAGCAACTATTAAAACATTCCCAAACCAGAAACCCTGGATTGATGGCAGCAGTTGCGCGAACCTGAAAGCGCGAACCACTGCTTTTAACCAGGGCAAGGTGACCGGAAACATGACCGAATACAAACAGTGTAGCTATTCCCTCCGCCAGGCAATCAAACAAGCTAAGCGTCGGCTTAGAGACAAAGTAGAGTCTCTATTCAACGGCTCAGACACGAGGCATGTGGCAGGGTCTTACAGTCAATCACAGATTACAAAAAGAAAACCAGCCCCGTCGCGGACCAGGATGTCTTGCTCCCAGACAGACTAAACAACTTCTTTGCTCGCTTTGAGGACAATACAGTGCCACTGACTCGGCCCGCTACCAAAACCTGCGGTCTCTCCTTCACTGCAGCCGACGTGAGTAAAACACTTAAACGTGTTAACCCTCGCAAGGCTGCAGGCCCAGGCGGCATCCCCAGCCGCGTCCTCAGAGCATGCGCAGACCAGCTGGCTGGTGTGTTTACGGCCATATTCAATCAATCCTTATCCCAGTCTGCTGTTCCCACATGCTTCAAGAGGGCCACCATTGTTCCTGTTCCCAAGAAAGCTAAGGTAACTGAGATAAACGACAAGAGGAATGCCTATGTGAGATTGCTGTTCATCGACTACAGCTCAGTATTTAACACCATAGTACCCTCCAAACTCGTTATCAAGCTCAAGACCCTGGGTCTCGACCCTGCCCTGTGCAACTGGGTACTGGACTTCCTGACGGGCCGCCCCTAGGTGGTGAGGGTAGGTAACATCTCCACCCCACTGATCCTCAACACTGGGGCCCCACAAGGGTGCGTTCTGAGCCCTCTCCTGTTCTCCCTGTTCACCCACGACTGCGTGGCCATGCACGCCTCCAACTCAATCATCAAGTTTGCGGACGACACTACAGTGGGAGGCTTGATTACCAACAACGACGAGACGGCCTACAGGGAGGAAGTGGGGGCCCTCTGAGTGTGGTGTCGGGAAAATAACCTCACACTCAACGTCAACAAAACTGAGATGATCGTGGACTTCAGGAAACAGCAGAGGTAGAACCCCCCCCCCCCCCCCTATCCACATCAACGGGACAGTAGTGGAGAGGGTAGTAAGCTAAGTTCCTTGGCGTACACATCACGGACAAACTGAATTGGTCCACCCACACATACAGCGTGGTGAATAAGGCGCAGCAGCGCCTCAATTCAGCTTGTCACCAAAAGCACTCGCAAACTTCTACAGATGCACAATCGAGAGCGTCCTATCACCGCCTGGTACGGCAACTGCTCCGCCTACAACCGTAAGGCTCTCCAGAGGGTAGTGAGGTCTGCACAATGCATCACCAGGGGCAAACTACCTGCCCTCCAGGACACCTACACCACCTGATGTCACAGGAAGGCCATAAAGATCATCAAGGACAACAACCACCCGAGCCACTGCCTGTTCACCCCGCTATCATCCAGAAGGCGAGGTCAGTACAGGTGCATCAAAGCAGGGACCGAGAGACTGAAAAACAGCTTCTATCTCAAGGCCATCACACTGTTAAACAGCCACCACTAACATTGAGTGGCTGCTGCCAACATACTGACTCAACTCCAGCCACTTTAATAATGGAAAAATTGATGTAAAAAATGTATCACTAGCCACTTTAACTTGTTGGTGACAGGGCGGCATTATTGAGTAGCTTGGATGAATAAGGTGCCAAGAGTAAACTGCCTGCTACTCTGTCCCAGATGCTAATATATGCATATTAGTAGTATTGGTTAGAAACACTCTGAAGTTTCTAAAACTGTTTGAATCATGTCTGTGAGTATAACAGAACTTATTTGGCAGGCGAAACCCTGAGGACAAACCATTTCGATTTTTTTTTTTAGGTCACTCTCTTTTCAAATGGGGTTTCATTGGAAATCCAGATTTTTAAGGGACTTCTTGCAGTTCCTACCGCTTCCTGGATGTCAACAGTCTTTAGAAATTGGTTGAGGTTTTTCCTTTGTGTAATGAAGAAGTAACACTGTTCAGAACGAGGTTAGAGTGAAGAGGACTCTTTTGTTCGAGGCGCGTGACCTGAAAGCTAGCTACAGTTTGTTTTCCTCCTGTATTGAACACAGATCATCCCGTCTTCAATTTGATCGATTATTTACGATTTTAAAAAATACCTAAAGTTGTATTACAAAAGTAGTTTGAAATGTTTTGGCAAAGTTTACAGTTAACTTTTGAGATATTTTGTAGTCACGTTGCGCAAGTTGGAACCTGTGTTTTTCTGGATCAAACGCGCCAAATAAATTGACATTTTGGATATATATATCGACAGAATTAATCGAACAAAAGGACCATTTGTGATGTTTATGGGACATTGGAGTGCCAACAAAAGAAGCTCGTCATAGGTAAGGCATGAATTATATCTTTATTTCTGCGTTTTGTGTCGCGCCTGGAGGGTTGAAATATGCTTGTCAGTGTTTGTTTACTATGGTGCTATCCTCAGATAATAGCACCGTTTGCTTTCGCCGAAAAACTGTGATTAAGCAGGTTAAAACAGGTTAAAACAGTGTGGATATTTTGCATTATTTTGATGTGATATGAAAGTAAAGGGCATTTATGTTTCTAGAACCGTATTGCTATCGAGAATCGATTCACATTTAGATGGAGTATTTGGCTGCCAGAGCAGGTCTACCTCTGAAAGTAACATACTGTCCTTGGACTTTGAGGAGCAACGACAGGCTCCTTTAAAAGTACAGCTTTGGCTAGGCTTGGGGTAGCCGACTCAACTATTTTTAGTCAGCTGGGCTAAGGGTTATTCTTATTCATGACTACAATTCCATTGCGTTACATTGCCCCCCTTGAGTTCTTGAGAGCTGGGCTAGGGGTGGCAATGAGTCATTGATGCACAACGGAATTATTCACGTTCTTCTCTCATGTGTCCCTGAAATGCTGCTTGACTCTTCATCAACATGTTGTACAGGTGTTGGAAGCAGCCCGTCCAGTCAGTGGGACTTCTGGGGGAGCACGCTAGTCACCAGCTCGTATGTGCGCCTGACACCTGATGAGAGAAGTAGACAGGGATCCATATGGAACACAGTGGTGAGTAAGGAACTAGCTTCTATGAAATGTATTCTGTTAGGCATTACAGACAGATACACAAACAATAGTCCACTCCCAAATCCATTATAGCTTGATTGGAGAATATCTAAATTTTGAACTGAATAGGTCCAATTGATGGTTGAATTGATGATCCAATGTAATTTTCCCTTTCACTGTGCAGCCTGTTTATCTGAAAGACTGGGAGATGCACGTGCAGTACAAGATCCACGGGTCAGGGAAGAAGAATCTCCATGGTGACGGCATCGCCATCTGGTACACGAAGGAGAGACTTCATCCAGGTAATGTATCATCTTGCCAAAATAACATCTTTGTCATCAACCACTTCCTCATTCCATTACAAAGCTTTGGCAATCAAATTAGTAGACAATGTGATGTGGTAGCACTGGGTTGCATTTTCCGTAAGCACTTCATGCCTCAGTCATGTGCTCATCATATCTCGCCTCTTTGCCTTCCATTCAGGCCCAGTCTTTGGAAACCAAGATCATTTTGTTGGCCTGGCTTTATTTGTGGATACCTTCCGCAATGATCTCCATGGGATGGATGTAAGTGCAGCGATTTGGCTGGTTGACTTGACGTGATTCTTCCCTTTGCAGGGTCTGTGTTTGGCAGCAATGCTAAGTTCCACGGCCTCGCCCTTTTTATAGACACGTACCATAACGATGAGGCAGCTGACGTGAGTTGATGCAGCTACATTTATAATTATTGTCCTGCGTTTCATGTCATTGTGATGGATGGATTTTAATGTGAAGTATTTTCTTTTGAGTTCCTTTGTTATTTTGTCATGAATTTTTTATTTTTTTTTGCTTTCTGAGAAGGACTTTTTTTTTGTAACACAATGAACGTGTGTGGTAACTGATTCAGGATTTGGATCAAATAATTAATTGACGATGTCTATAACAAAAAAAAATCCCCGTTTTCTGTCCTTACATCCCTTGTTTCCCCACACTAGCGTTCCTTCCCTTACATCTATGCCATTGTGAATAATGGTTCTCTGCCTTATGACCATGGGAATGATGGACGTACCTCTGAACTGGGAGGCTGCTCTTCTGAGATCAGGAACAAAGACCATGACACCTATCTGGCCATCCGTTACTCCAAGGGTAGACTCACGGTAGGAATCCCTTTTTTAAAATAAATTATATAAATGACTCTAGTTCAGACATCTTGGATCGGTTTCCTAAACATAGATGAGGCTGAACCTAGTCCTGTATTGAAAGGCATGCTTAATGGAGATGGCTCCTTGGAGAATTCTCTTTGGTCCAGGACTATGTTTAGTCTTTGTCTGGGAAACTGGATTCTTGTGTTATGAAATTGGTGAATTTCAATGTTATGGACTATCTGTTATGTGTTCGACATGTTGCAGTTCTATTCAAATAATGGCACCATTCTGATCTCTACAGGTGATGATTGACATTGATGATAAGAATGAATGGAAAGAGTGCATTGACATCGGGGGTGTCCGCCTCCCCACGGGGTACTACTTTGGGGCCTCTGCTGCTACAGGAGATCTCTCTGGTAGGTTGGGTCAGGTTGTAGAGACTGATTCTTTCGAAATGTAAATCTAAATAAATGTAGGTTTCTAGAACACAAAGGTAAGAACTGCACCCTGAGAAAGATCATGACTGACCTTGATTCAGTTATTATTATTTTTTTTTCACTGTGCAGAAGAGTACACACAGATTGAACCAATGACTTGTTTGTCGTTTCATAGTCTGGCTTTGTCAGTTGTACATCTGAAGTCTATTGGGATTTATGCTAACACATTTCTCATGTTACAGATAACCACGACATCATCTCTATGAAGATGTACCAGCTGATGGTGGAACACACACCTGATGAGGACAGTCTGGACTGGACCAAGATTGAGCCAAGCGTCAGCTTGCTGAAGTCCCCCAAAGGTAGGTAGATTTATTTGATAAAGAAAACCCATTTCCGTTCTAATCTAATAGACAATAAAGCTTGTATTCTATTTGACCACAGTCAGATATTTATCATCTTACTTTAGATAATGTATGGTAGGGTGAGTAGGCTTGTTAGAGTTAACCGTGATCATTCTTTCATTTTTCTCTTTCACAGACAACATTGATGATCCTACTGGTAACTTCCGAAGCACGCCTCTTACTGGCTGGAAGGTCTTCCTGCTTCTGCTATGTGCTCTACTGGGAATTGTAGTTTGTGGTGTTGTAGGGGCTGTTGTATTTCAGAAGCGCCAGGAAAGAAACAGGAGATTTTACTGAGAGGAAAAACATATTTCTGTATTTGAGAGGTATTTGTGAAATTGACTGTTGCAAAGAATATGTTGTTGAATCTCTATTCTAAGTTAATTTTCTAAAGATTGTACAAATGTTTATATCTGCTGAAGCGCTGTGATGAGTCACTTATGGTATCGTTCCAATTTTGGTGAAATAACCATGACTAATGGTTGCTACCATGTGTCTGAGTGACCTTTGACTTTTTGATGGAGGCAGTTAAGCGTTTTTGTTTTTATTTACCCTTTCCTCTCTAATTTTTTGCTTTCACAGTGCAGGGGATAATTGCTGTTGAATTATTGTTTATTTGGCTCGATCTGTAAAACACTGATTAGTTAAATAACAACTTTCAAAAGTGATTATTTTCACAATGTTCAGTATAAGATTTATTTTCACTTCATTTAGCTTTTTGTACTGTTGGGTTCTGATTGGGCTAGTTTAGATGGGTGAATGGGATTTTATTTACTTTTTTAACTCTGACTGCTCTTGACTGTTGGTTCAATGTGATTGCTGCACTTCTGATGCTGATATGCTAAGGCTTCCTTATCTGGCCTTTGCCATTTTCTCTCCATGTGTGAAGTTTTCTTTGCTGACTTAAACAATATTTTTGGGAGAACAACTCCCCCAACTACCATATCCACACTGTCACATGGCCTATATGAGGAATAATTTGGCTACTAATAATGCAACGATCGATTTATACAGACAAGTTACATTTTAGGTTTTGACGTTATTATACCATGTGGGTGTTTTGAAGGATTTCAACGTTCTCATTTTTGGTGAAGCCTACTGGAGGCTTTACAAATCACTACTGTGAGATTGCACCACCTTTCTCATCTTGCATTATTAAATTGATGGGAGTTGTATGTTTGAAAACCTGCTTATACACCGATTATTTGAGTAGGAATATCTCTAATGTGATTTGAATGATTCAAACTGAACAAGGCCATTGTTGAGTTTATCCTGTAAGACTCAATAAAAAAACTGGTCTCCCCAAATGAGTGAACTGCACGTTCTAATGTGGAGTCTAATGCTTCCATATCGTTTGGTATGTGACAGACAGTACACACATTTGCCCTGGACTTCTTCAAGCAAAGCTCTACTTACTGATTCAACTTATTCATGTCTAAATTGAAGACCATGATCAGTTAATTATTTGCATTCCTTTTGTTAGTTTTGTGTTGAAACAAACCCCTGCACAGTGCATACATTAGCACTACAACAACCACAAGTCTAACTCGAGTGTTGATTGGACGATGGTAAGTGATAGTTTACGTGGCATTGATGTCTGCGCAGACTCGAATCACAACATCCGTCCTCTGTAACCGGCTGGAAGATTGTGGCAGTCAAAATGCGGTCTTGTGTGTTGTCAGTTTTGCTTTTGAACGTTTATTACACATTTGTTTCCTCGCTGTACTTTCACATCGGGGAGACTGAGAAGAAATGCTTCATAGAGGAAATTCCGGATGAAACGATGATCATCGGTCAGTGTCTTGTGGCCATTGGGATTGCTATGCTATTTAGCCTTGGGAAGTCAGCTAACAGCTAGCGAGCTAGTTTGTTTGCTAATTCGTCAAACTAGCTTCCGAATTCGAGTTAACATTTAGTCAGCAATCTAGTTATCTAGCCAGCCAACATTAAACTGTAGAGGGGGCAGTGAACTTACTTTTCAGTTGGTAGACTTGGCTAGCTAGCTACTCATATTCACGAGCAGGCTAACCAGCTAGCTAACGTTAGCTATTCAAATAAAGTTCATTGGTTGCGTAATTACACATATTTGTAGAAGTTATCGCGTGTAGAGCGAAAATCGTATGTTTCTAGCTACAACGATACAGTAATACCTAACAAAAACAAGCAGATACCTGTCGTTGATGTCCTCCCCTAGCTAGAACTGTAATATTGGAAATAGGTTACTCGTGCTTTTGATAATTTAATAAATAAACCATGGAACTACATATTTTACTGTCTTACCATCCATATACTGTTTAACACACTGTAGGTCTTGCCCAGAATCAACCCCTGGCCCTAACAGTTTACTTCCTAACTAGGCACTTGTAAGGATTGGACCGTAGAAGCAATCATTGGCTGGCATGTGTAAACAATTGTATTTTCTCTTTTTTTAGGAAACTATCGTACACAATTGTACGACAAGCAGAAAGAAGAGTACCTACCTGCCACACAGGGTCTGGGGATGTTTGTTGAGGTGAAAGACCCTGATGAGAAGGTAGGATACTACACTTTGCAACTAGTCATTCACTTCATATGGTATTCTCTGAGAGAGAGACTTGTGAGAACAATCATGACCCAAACTGCATTGAATTGAATAGTGATGATACTGAAAAAGTTGTTCTTTCTGTGTGTTTCCTGTCTGGGCTCTAGGTGATCCTGTCTCGTCAGTACGGCTCAGAGGGAAGATTCACCTTCACCTCTCACACCCCAGGAGAACATCGGATCTGCCTTCACTCCAACTCCTCCAAGTTTGCCCTCTTCGCTGGAGGAATGCTTGTAAGTACATTAGTGTGACAAATGTGGGGGAAGGCTATTGCACTCACAAAATGCATATGAATTGTGGGTCAATAAGAACAGTTAATGGCAGGATGCAGGGGGTGTAACAGTAGAGGGTAAAAAAGTAAATACCCACATTGATTCTCCTCTCAATTGCTGTGAACCACCCTTTTTTTCCTCAGAGAGTTCACCTGGACATCCAAGTGGGAGAGCACACCAATAACTATGCAGAGATTGCAGCCAAAGACAAGCTGACAGAGCTGCAGCTGAGAGTGAGACAGCTGGTGGAGCAGGTGGACCAGATCCAGAAGGAGCAGAACTATCAGAGGGTGAGTACATCATCTGTCCTGCTGAGTAAAGCCCTGGACACGCCGGTAGTGTTTACCAGCCAAGGCTATTTAGCACCTCTGAACAGAGTGCCAGCTATAATTCGCTAATCAAGTCTAGATGTAGAAAAATGCTAAAATAATGTCAGACACGTACTGGCGGATGGTCCCTAAAACACACCGAGCGGAATGAAAGCGAGATGATCAGCAGACCGCCATTTGGTGCGATGTTTTCTCCTTCAAATATAATGAAATGTCTGTTCAAGGCAAACTTAAGACATTTGCTAAATTGCAAATAGACCTCTAGCCCCCATACTCTAGCCACTCCTGTAAATCTGAGGGAGGGGATTGGATATATATAAGCATGTGAGTAACACCTTACTATATTCTTCTGAATGGCTAGGTTGAAATATCACCATATTGCTTCCACTTATCCAATCCTGTCAGATCTACTAGTGAGTAGATTCAGGAAATTCATTGCCTTGGCTCGTGTGCTACTATTTGTATTTATAATTGCTCTGTCTTTTTCAGTACCGCGAGGAGCGCTTCAGGCAGACCAGTGAGAGCACCAACCAGAGGGTTCTGTGGTGGTCCATCATTCAGACATTGATCCTTGTGGCCATTGGCTTCTGGCAGATGAGACACCTCAAAAGTTTCTTTGAGGCCAAGAAATTAGTGTAAACATGCACTCTCATATTGTCGTTTCTGAGTCCGGATTGGGGATCAAATCAGTAAATTCAGGAAGTTAACTTACACACCATTCTTGAATTGAAAATTCCCCCATTGTTTTCTGAGGCATTTTTCATGAATCAATTCAATTTGAAAGAACTTCCTGAATTGATATGTGTATTGAACACAACCCTGATCTGAATGCAGTACTTAAACATTAGTGAGAATGTGTGATATCTCCCAGAAGTATGTGTACAGATGGGTGAGGTTACCGTTCTATCAGTGAAAACCCAGTTACTTTTTATTTTGGAGGGGCTCTGCTTTTGGATTTTTAAGACCCTTTTGTGACTTTGATATTCCCTGTTTCTGTAAGAACACTGTTTGCAATTGGTTTTTATTTATGATCTTCTACTGTATGCTCTATGTTTTACATTTGGCTGGGGAAAAAATTATATTGTACTATCGATATCAAACATTGGACTGATAATATCAAACATTGTTAAAACAGCTAATGTATTTTTTTCACCTCATAAACCGCCCCCCCCGACATCCCATAAGATATTTCTGTAGCACTGTTTGTGACTAGAATGCCTGTCAGTCATATTCCAGGCTGCATCTCTTCTCTCAGCATAACAGGTGTGTTTTCAAACTGATTAGACGTTGTTCTCACTCTACATGCATTGTAATGGGGTTTTTGTTACTGGCTGAGAGAGAGAGCACCTATTTTGGTTTAGAGCCCTACAACAGAAATGGTGACTTGATTTATGAAATGTATTTGTGGTCATCGGTGCATACTGATCTTTACGTTTTTATTTAGCATCAAATGAATGTACGTTTCAACCCCCGATATATTTAGTTGTTGGTCGTGGTCTGTGTGTTTAGAAACAAAGACATCTAGAATATGCAGAATTTTAAATTGAAGATCTTGAAACTTGGGAACTTTCTCTTGTTAACCGGTATCCGTTTTCGCAAAGCACCTCTGAGTAGATCTGCTGATCTAGTATCTGTTATCCCTTGTTATTCATTTTGATTTAAAAGGAGAAACCGATCCTAGATCAGCACTTGTACTCTGATGCTTTCTGAATATGGGCGCTGTCTGTTTTATTTCTGAAGTTGGAAAGTGAGATAAGAGACATAAAGCTTTGGTTAAAGGTTGGTGCCAGAGTGTCTGATGTTAATATGGTAGTTTCATGGAAGACTTTGACATACTAGCTATACATTTGCTGAAGTACGAAAGCAGTTCACACCGTTTTTCCCAAACTTGCTGAATACACTGCCAAATATGTTCCCTTATCGCAATCTACTGGCTTGATGGTGGTCAAGTGAACATTGGTTGTTTTTTCATCTGTGCTTGCATATCTAAGTGAACCTAGAGAGGTTTTGGTTTGTCCATTTCCTTTCTGCAAATACTCAGGTAGAGTTTTGAAGACACTGATTTAATTAAATTTGATTAAATAAAGAATTGTTGTCCAGGTTAACAGGTTTGCTCCAGTTCTCATCATGTACAATGAGTTGATTTGTGTGTAAACATCCATTGTACACTTGAAAAGTATTTAGCCAGAAAGCAGTCATTGCTTCTTGTCACAAAACAATTTGACCTACACTGGATCTTTTTTTTGCAGAAAATATTTTTGTTCAATTAATCCGTTTTTTGTTTGTCCTTAATAATTCCACAAACTGTTCCTTGTTGAATTAGTGCATCATTGGTGGGTTTTTTGCATTTATATGGTTAGATACAGTATCAGAGATTTCGAGTATGATTTTAATCAGTTGGTACTGGTTTGTTTTGGGTGGGGGGGATTTTAATTTTAGATTATGTAATTGTCAAAACTTTATTAAATTGCACTAAAAAATAAAGTTGTCACCAATGGCTAGCCATCCTGAATGATTGTTTTCCACCGACACTTTGCCCAACAAAAATATTAGATCAGTGGTGGGACCATCCATAGGGAATGCGTTCTATAGTTCCGCAAATGCATAGGAACGTTGTCTTTATAACGTGTTTCCCCCGGAGCAATATCATAGGCGGACCTTATAAATTCAGGTGTTGATATTTTCTTGTGTAGAAACTCTTTAGCGAAATAACTAATTATTTCAATGTAACTTTCGTATGGTAGTGTGTGAAATACAGTTTATTATTGAAACAAATTATATTTGTATAGTTTGTTGCTAGACTTTTTTGTTTCCCGAAATCCACGTGTCTCACCACAGAACAATATTTGGTCTCATTGTGCAGTAGGACATGGATAGGAACAACATTTCCTTGCTCTGCTATGTTGCAACGTGTACACCCGGGGCGTCGTCATTACGCCGTTTCTGTTGTAAAACGTTTCTTAAACAGAATGAAACGAGGCGGGACCAACCTTAATTTGTCCAATAGAAACTCTCGTTTTAGTTGCTAAACGTTCTGCAACTGTTTGGACTAATGATTACACCCCTGCTAGGTAGCTATCAGCGAGCAGCAATGTTGCTCTGTTATTAGCCAGCGTCAAGCCAAAGCTTTGCCAATGTAATAAGAACATTGGCACGGCATTTCACTTTCAGTAACCAAAGGCGTAATGTGATATTTCGAGGAAGAATATGACAAGAACACCAGTTGGACAGCCAAATAATCCGACTGCAAAGGAGAGAGCCAGGAATAATGAAGAGGTTCGATTGTAGAATCACGACGACATTCTCTGTTTTATGAGGAGCTACTGTCAGAATCTGGGGAATAGCATAACTGGATTTTTCTGTGAAATCTTGAAGCTGTTGTCATTTGCAACCTCGAAAATGATGTATTCATCAAGAAGGAAACCAGTCCTCTATTTCAAAGAAGACCGAAGGTAAAACATAACGGTAGACCTGATGTTCACAATGACCCTATCCTAGGATTAGTCTAGATGAGTGAACCGATATTAGCAAGCTAGTAAATGTTTCATTTTTATCTACTAGCTTGTTAATCATACCAATACACTAATAACGTTACTGTAGGTACACTAAAAACGAAATCTCTGGCTATTACATTGGTACACTAGCCTATTTCTTTAAAAACGAATGCAGCTGGTGTAAATTGATTGCAGTCAGATGTTTAAGATGGTTGAAATATTTCTTAGTATTGTTCAACCTCAAAGAAATGAGACACTAAAAGTACCTCATCCAGAGGAGTGTTGTTGACTACATTTACATTTACATTTACATTTAAGTAAATAGAAGAGTGTTATCAGTGAGTTGATGGGGACAACAGAAGAAGAGTGTTATCAGTGAGGAGATGGGGACAACAGAAGAAGAGTGTTATCAGTGAGTAGATGAGGACAACAGAAGAGTGTTATCAGTGAGTAGATGAGGACAATAGAAGAGTGTTATCAGTGAGGAGATGGGGACAACAGAAGAATAGTGTTATCAGTGAGGAGATGGGGACAACAGAAGAAGAGTGTTATCAGTGAGGAGATGAGGACAACAGAAGAAGAGTGTTATCAGTGAGTAGATGAGGACAATAGAAGAGTGTTATCAGTGAGTTGATGGGGACAATAGAAGAGTGTTATCAGTGAGGAGATGAGGACAATAGAAGAGTGTTATCAGTGAGGAGATGAGGACAACAGAAGAAGAGTGTTATCAGTGAGGAGATGAGGACAATAGAAGAGTGTTATCAGTGAGTAGATGAGGACAACAGAAGAAGAGTGTTATCAGTGAGTAGATGAGGACAATAGAAGAGTGTTATCAGTGAGTTGATGGGGACAACAGAAGAAGAGTGTTATCAGTGAGTAGATGAGGACAACAGAAGAAGAGTGTTATCAGTGAGTAGATGAGGACAATAGAAGAGTGTTATCAGTGAGTTGATGGGGACAATAGAAGAGTGTTATCAGTGAGTTGATGGGGACAATAGAAGAGTGTTATCAGTGAGTAGATGAGGACAACAGAAGAAGAGTGTTATCAGTGAGGAGATGAGGACAATAGAAGAGTGTTATCAGTGAGTAGATGAGGACAACAGAAGAAGAGTGTTATCAGTGAGTAGATGAGGACAATAGAAGAGTGTTATCAGTGAGTTGATGGGGACAATAGAAGAGTGTTATCAGTGAGTAGATGAGGACAATAGAAGAGTGTTATCAGTGAGTTGATGGGGACAATAGAAGAGTGTTATCAGTGAGTTGATGGGGACAACAGAAGAGTGTTATCAGTGAGGAGATGAGGACAATAGAAGAAGAGTGTTATCAGTGAGTTGATGGGGACAATAGAAGAGTGTTATCAGTGAGTTGATGGGGACAATAGAAGAGTGTTATCAGTGAGTTGATGGGGACAACAGAAGAAGAGTGTTATCAGTGAGGAGATGAGGACAACAGAAGAAGAGTGTTATCAGTGAGGAGATGAGGACAACAGAAGAAGAGTGTTATCAGTGAGTTGATGGGGACAATAGAAGAGTGTTATCAGTGAGGAGATGAGGACAACAGAAGAAGAGTGTTATCAGTGAGTTGATGGGGACAATAGAAGAGTGTTATCAGTGAGTAGATGAGGACAACAGAAGAAGAGTGTTATCAGTGAGTAGATGAGGACAATAGAAGAGTGTTATCAGTGAGTTGATGAGGACAACAGAAGAAGAGTGTTATCAGTGAGGAGATGAGGACAACAGAAGAAGAGTGTTATCAGTGAGGAGATGAGGACAATAGAAGAGTGTTATCAGTGAGTAGATGAGGACAACAGAAGAAGAGTGTTATCAGTGAGGAGATGAGGACAACAGAAGAGTGTTATCAGTGAGTTGATGAGGACAACAGAAGAAGAGTGTTATCAGTGAGTAGATGAGGACAATAGAAGAGTGTTATCAGTGAGTTGATGAGGACAACAGAAGAAGAGTGTTATCAGTGAGGAGATGAGGACAACAGAAGAGTGTTATCAGTGAGTTGATGAGGACAACAGAAGAAGAGTGTTATCAGTGAGTAGATGAGGACAATAGAAGAGTGTTATCAGTGAGTAGATGAGGACAACAGAAGAAGAGTGTTATCAGTGAGTAGATGAGGACAATAGAAGAGTGTTATCAGTGAGGAGATGAGGACAATAGAAGAGTGTTATCAGTGAGGAGATGAGGACAATAGAAGAGTGTTATCAGTGAGGAGATGAGGACAATAGAAGAGTGTTATCAGTGAGTTGATGGGGACAACAGAAGAAGAGTGTTATCAGTGAGTAGTTGTCTACAATAGAAGAAAAGTAATCGGTGAGTAGATGAGGACAATAGAAGTGTGTTGCTCTCAGATTTTGTTGTGTGAAATAATGTTGGTGGGTTGATTTTTAGTTTGATTTCTGGTAAAATTGTGTGATAGTATTTTAAACCAGCCATTCCTTACAATCTAGACGTAGCCATTGCATACAGTGTGTGTGGGTTTGGTTGTGTAAGCGTTTAATGTACAATACTTATGCCTAGCTGAGTTAATGCTACTAATCCTCTCACTTGGTCAGTTTGTGGTTCAGGTGTGTAACATACCATAGATTGACTGCACTACATTGCTGAATGAGACTTGCTATTACTTTCAGATTCTGGTCTGGGAAATGCACAGTCTACAAACTATTTGGTCTGTGTGTGGTGCTGGTACTGGTCTCCCTCCTATGGCTCCAACTCAGCTGTACAGGAGACATGAGCCGGGTTGTAGTGGATGACGGACGCATCCCCCATCAGCCTTGTCCGCTGGAGAGACAGGCATCCGCTGCGGACGACCCTTCCTGGGGTCCTCACAAGCTGGCCCTCCTGATACCTTTCAGGGAGAGGTTTGAGGAGCTGCTGGTGTTTGTCCCCTTCATGCACACCTTCTTGAACAACAAGAAAATACTGCATAAGATCTTTGTAATTAACCAGATGGATCACTATCGGTAAGTGATGGAAGACTCATTAGTCATTAGGCCAACAACAGAAGTGCTGTTACTGTCTAATCTGACGGTCACAATATGTTTTCTATTCTATTTTAGTCCAGTGGTTGTTGATGAATTCTGATTGGCACAGGGGAACTATAGTCTGGATGTGTGCCTCTTTGATTTGCACCTTACCAATGAAATATTGACTCCTCCTGGTAGTAAATAATGAGTTCCACCCATATCTCACCGCAGGTTCAACAGAGCCTCTCTCATTAACGTTGGTTACACGGAGAGTGGTAACGACACTGATTACATCGCCATGCATGATGTGGACTTGTTACCTCTGAATGAAGCTCTGGACTATGGTTTCCCAGAGGAGGGCCCGTTCCACGTGGCCTCACCAGAGCTGCACCCCCTGTATCACTACAAGACATACGTGGGAGGAATCCTGCTGCTCACCAAACAGCATTATCACATGGTAGGTTAGCCTGTTGTTTGTTAATCAGTCATTATCACATGGCCTGTTGTTTGTTTATCAGTCATTATCACATGGCCTGTTGTTTGTTAATCAGTCATTATCACATGGCCTATTGTTTGTTTATCAGTCATTATCACATGGCCTATTGTTTGTTAATCAGTCATTATCACATGGCCTATTGTTTGTTTATCAGTCATTATCACATGGCCTATTGTTTGTTAATCAGTCATTATCACATGGCCTATTGTTTGTTTATCAGTCATTATCACATGGCCTGTTGTTTGTTAATCAGTCATTATCACATGGCCTATTGTTTGTTAATCAGTCATTATCACATGGCCTATTGTTTGTTAATCAGTCATTATCACATGGCCTGTTGTTTGTTAATCAGTCATTATCACATGGCCTGTTGTTTGTTAATCAGTCATTATCACATGGCCTGTTGTTTGTTAATCAGTCATTAACACATGGCCTGTTGTTTGTTAATCAGTCATTATCACATGGCCTGTTGTTTGTTAATCAGTCATTATCACATGGCCTGTTGTTTGTTAATCAGTCATTATCACATGGCCTATTGTTTGTTAATCAGTCATTATCACATGGCCTATTGTTTGTTTATCAGTCATTATCACATGGCCTATTGTTTGTTAATCAGTCATTATCACATGGCCTATTGTTTGTTTATCAGTCATTATCACATGGCCTGTTGTTTGTTAATCAGTCATTATCACATGGCCTATTGTTTGTTAATCAGTCATTATCACATGGCCTGTTGTTTGTTAATCAGTCATTATCACATGGCCTGTTGTTTGTTAATCAGTCATTATCACATGGCCTGTTGTTTGTTAATCAGTCATTATCACATGGCCTGTTGTTTGTTAATCAGTCATTAACACATGGCCTGTTGTTTGTTAATCAGTCATTATCACATGGCCTGTTGTTTGTTAATCAGTCATTATCACATGGCCTGTTGTTTGTTAATCAGTCATTATCACATGGCCTATTGTTTGTTAATCAGTCATTATCACATGGCCTATTGTTTGTTTATCAGTCATTATCACATGGCCTATTGTTTGTTTATCAGTCATTAACACATGGTAGGTTAGCCTGTTGTTTGTTAATCAGTCATTATCACATGGCCTATTGTTTGTTAATCAGTCATTATCACATGGTAGGTTAGCCCATTGTTAAGATAATCATTCATTATCAGTAATAATAGACAGCACTTCAGAGCTCTAGTACATTCAATTCATTATTTACCCATACACATATTCTAATAAAGCTTGCTTACAAGCCCTTTCCCAACAATGCAGAGTTTAAAAATAGTAACACGTGAGGAATCAAATAAAATACACAAGAATGGAGCTATATACAGGAAGTACCAGATCAATGTGGAGCTATATACAGGATGTACCAGTACCAGATCAATGTGGAGCTATATACAGGAAGTACCAGTACCAGATCAATGTGGAGCTATATACAGGAAGTACCAGATCAATGTGGAGCTATATACAGGAAGTACCAGTACCAGATCAATGTGGAGCTATATACAGGAAGTACCAGTACCAGATCAGTGTGGAGCTATATTTTTAATTTTTTTATTTTACTAGGCAAGTCAGTTAAGAACTAATTCTTATTTTCAATGACGGCCTAGGAACAGTGGGTTAACTGCCTGTTCAGGGGCAGAACGACAGATTTGTACCTTGTCAGCTCGAGGATTCGAACTTGCAACCTTTCGGTTACTAGTCCAACGCTCTAACCACTAGGCTACCCTACAGGAAGTATCAGTACCAGATCAATGTGGAGCTATATACAGGAAGTATCAGTACCAGATCAGTGTGGAGCTATATACAGGAAGTACCAGAACCAGATCAATGTGCAGGGTATTTAAGGTAGATATGTACATGAAGGCAGGGTAAAGTGACTAGACATCAGGATAGATAATAATAAGGTATTTAAGGTTGATATGTACATGAAGGCAGGGTAAAGTGACTAGACATCAGGATAGATAATAATAAGGTATTTAAGGTTGATATGTACATGAAGGCAGGGTAAAGTGTCTAGTCATCAGGATAGATAATAAGGTATTTGAGGTAGATATGTACATGAAGGCAGGGTAAAGTGACTAGACATCAGGATAGATAATAATAAGGTATTTGAGGTAGATATGTACATGAAGGCAGGGTAAAGTGACTAGACATCAGGATAGATAATAATAAGGTATTTGAGGTAGATATGTACATGAAGGCAGGGTAAAGTGACTAGACATCAGGATAGATAATAATAAGGTATTTGAGGTAGATATGTACATGAAGGCAGGGTAAAGTGACTAGACATCAGGATAGATAAGGTATTTGAGGTAGATATGTACATGAAGGCAGGGTAGAGTGTCTAGTCATCAGGATAGATAATAATAAGGTATTTGAGGTAGATATGTACATGAAGGCAGGGTAAAGTGACTAGGCATCAGGATAGATAATAATAAGGTATTTGAGGTAGATATGTACATGAAGGCAGGGTAAAGTGACTAGACATCAGGATAGATAATAAGGTATTTGAGGTAGATATGTACATGAAGGCAGGGTAAAGTGACTAGTCATCAGGATAGATAATAATAAGGTATTTGAGGTAGATATGTACATGAAGGCAGGGTAAGATATGTACATGAAGGCAGGGTAAAGTGACTAGACATCAGGATAGATAATAAGGTATTTGAGGTAGATATGTACATGAAGGCAGGGTAAAGTGACTAGTCATCAGGATAGATAATAATAAGGTATTTGAGGTAGATATGTACATGAAGGCAGGGTAAAGTGACTAGGCATCAGGATAGATAATAAGGTATTTGAGGTAGATATGTACATGAAGGCAGGGTAAAGTGACTAGGCATCAGGATAGATAATAGTAAGGTATTTGAGGTAGATATGTACATGAAGGCAGGGTAAAGTGACTAGGCATCAGGATAGATAATAATAAGGTATTTAAGGTAGATATGTACATGAAGGCAGGGTAAAGTGACTAGGCATCAGGATAGATAATAATAAGGTATTTGAGGTAGATATGTACATGAAGGCAGGGTAAAGTGACTAGACATCAGGATAGATAATAATGATTGTACAGGGTGGTGGTGTGTTGTTTTAGCTGTGTCGTGTTCTGTGTTCCTGAAGTGCAACGGCATGTCCAACCGGTTCTGGGGATGGGGAAGAGAAGACGATGAGTTCTACAGGAGACTAAGAACTGCTGGATTACAGGTAAACCAGGACTGTCCTTTATGTGTCACAAAGAGACAGAGATCGCTGGCTAATCCTTAAAATTACTCCAAAAGAATGACAAGCCAATGACTGATAAGCATCAGTATCTGACTCCTCTACCTACACATTAGGAAAACTACAGAGTACATTTGCATGTAGACCAGTAAAAAAAAAACTGTTGCCATGTCTCTAAATACAAGGAATAATATAATCAATCTGTCATTTTCTGTTTGCCAGCTCTTCAGGCCCAGTGGGATAAAAACAGGGTATAAAACCTTTCGCCACATCCATGACCCTGCCTGGAGGAAGAGAGACCAGAAGAGAATGGCTGCACAGAAACAGGTAGAGATGCATTCACTGGGAACCTCCTACTGTGTTGTATTGCTATGTGTTGCATTTCGAGATAGACGGATACTGGATTGATCTCTTTGGTTGTATTTCTAATCACACTACTGACATTGTTTTTCTCTCCTCATTTTTGGAAGGAACAATTCAAGGTTGACCCTGAGGGCGGGTTGACTAACTTGCAGTACAAGGTGGAGTCGAGACAGGAGCTGACTATTAGTGGAGCCCCTGTCACTGTCCTCAACATCAAACTGGAGTGTGACACAGACAAGACTCCCTGGTGTCTGCTGAACTAATAGGACCCCAATGATAGACCCATGCTTCCTCTCACCTGGGTTATGTTCATTATCCACCAAACGGAATAAAACAGACTAAAACAGGGAGGGACTACCTGAGCTTCTCCAATAAGAAACACTTGTTTTTGTGTGCCCTAATGAATGTGACCCTGGCACTACAGAGGGGTGATGTTTCCCCTACTTGAAGTGTCTGGAAGACATGGATAAAAAAAATGTAGATTATTATTTTATTTTTTTCTCAAAAAAACGCATCAGAAGATATGGCCGACCCAGAGAAGAGGCTTTGGCCTTTGACCCCAGCAACACCTTCCCTCATTGGAGAGATGGAATGTATTTATATTGAACTAGCTATATGATGTCATCCTTTAGAACTGTATGTCTAACTTGCATTCAGAACTGTGAGTGACTGGATCTGTGAATGACTGGATCTGTGAGTGACTGGATCCGTGAGTGACTGGATCCGTGAGTGACTGGATCTGTGAGTGACTGGATCTGTGAGTGACTGGATCCGTGAGTGATTGGATCCGTGAGTGACTGGATCCGTGAGTGACTGGATCTGTCAGTGACTGGATCCGTGAATGTCTGGATCCGTGAGTGACTGGATCCGTGAGTGACTGGATCCGTGAGTGACTGGATCCGTGAGTGATTGGATCCGTGAGTGACTGGATCCGTCAGTGACTGGATCTGTAAGTGACTGGATCCGTGAGTGACTGGATCCGTGAGTGACTGGATCCGTGAGTGACTGGATCTGTGAGTGACTGGATCCGTGAGTGACTGGTTCTGTGAGTGACTGGATCTCATGCAGGCCTAACTTCAGGGGCTTTGAACTACAGACACTTTGCCAATATTGACGATACATGAAAGGAAAGTTGTACTGAAATAATAAGCAATGGCTTTTGTATCTGTTTGTTTGTTTGTTTGTTTATTTATTGTTACCCTTATTTTACTTGGTAAGTTGACTGAGAACACATTCTCATTTACAGCAACGACCTGGGGAATAGTTACAGGAGGGGGGATGAATGAGCCAATTGGAAGCTGGGGATGATTAGATGACCATGATGGTTTGAGGGTCAGATTGGGAATTTAGCCAGGACACCGGGGTTAACACCCCTCCTCTTGTGATAAGTGTCATGGGATCTTTAGTGACCACAGAGAGTCAAAACACACGTTTAATGTCCCATCTGAAAGACTGCACCTTACACAGAGCAATGTCCCCAATCACTGCCGTGGAGGCATTGGGATATTTATTTAGACCAGAGGAAAGGGGTGCCTCCTGGCCCTCCAACACCACTTCCAGCAGCATCTGGGCTGGACCAACACTGCTGAGCTTCAGAGGCCAGCCAGCAGTAGGATGTAGGGATGGTTTTCTGCTGGGTGTGATCCAGATGGACCATTTGCACTTTTCAGGAGTCCCTCTGTCCTTCAGCTGAAGTCTGCAATAATGTCTGGCTTAATATATTATCATCAGAGTTACTATGATGGGGTTTTCTTTCCGACATTGTAATGCACCGGATTGGCATGCCATTTCCATGATCCGTAGCGTTGTATCCTCATCCGGTATCCATTGTAACCCGCCAGGTGCTCAACTGGTAGTGAGTTGAGTGTCAGGGTGCCATTTCCATGATCCGTAGCGTTGTATCCTCATCCGGTATCCATTGTAACCCGCCACGTGCTCAACTGGTAGTGAGTTGAGTGTCAGGGTGCCATTTAGACTTTTTTGGTGATGGTAAAACAGTTAAGGTTTACAGCTGTGCTTTAGAAGGTTATCAGAGACCGACTAGGTATTTTGGGGTAAATGAAGGTGTGTTTACAACAGTTTGGCCATATACCATACTGCTGTAATGTATTTTTGAATGACCAGACAAGTCAATGGTACCGTCAATGTATTTGTACAATAGTCTGTATGTATGTAAATGAAGTTATGAGTCAAAAACATGGGGAAAGCATGCATTGTCTTTTTTCTCCCCTCATTTATAAAGTTCTTCATTGTACATAATATAAGTGAACACATCTGTATTGTATTTTCAATACTTAACATCATCCATTTGATCTGATTGAAGTTCTGTCTGACAGAAGACCATTGTACCTGAGCTTTGTTCTGTTGACATCCCTCACTATAATTGGATACAGCACATGTTGCAGTTTATCTACTCAAGAAATGAATATTAGGGTACTCTCTGATTTGAGAGTGTAAATTAAGGTGTGTTAGTAGCCTGTCATTCCAGGTGTGACTTTAATCTTACTGATCCTGTAAACAGACGGTAATGAGTACTTTCACACACTCTTGAAGTCAACCCTGCATTGTCTCACTGGTTATAGACAAGCCTAATTTTGAATCCACTAGAAATGTAAAAACAGACACTTGTACCACTACCAAGAAGTCTACAATATACTGTGTCTGTAATTTAGCATATGACATAAGTTTATAAAAATCGGGCATTACATGTTATGCATTTAAAGTCTGCTCAAGACTGTAGAAGTTATGCCTATTTCTGCTTCATGACTATTTTTTATTTAACCTTTATTTAACTAGGCAAGTCAGTTAAGAACAAATTCTTATTTACAATTACGGTCTACCAAAAGGCAAAAAGCCTCCTGCGGGAACAGGGGCTGGGATTAAAAATTTAAAAAATATAGGACAAAACACACATCAGAACAAGAGAGACACCACAACATTATATAAAGAGAGACCTAAGACAACAACATAGCATGGCAGCAACACATGACAACACTCAATAATGATTACCTTTGTGGTGATTTGTCACTTCAGCCCCGCATGCAAAGCCCCTGTCTGAAGTCTTTGTCAGGTCATAATTGATCCATCGGCTCTTGGTCGACCAGAACACCGCCCCATCACGACAGCTTTACACTAATCTCCTCAAAGTCGTTTTTGACTCGATGGGACAACACCTTTCAGGCCCTATCTTTTGAGGTGGGGTATAAAGTCCTCGCCTGGAGAAGGAGCCACATTGAGCCACACTCATCGGCGCAGCCTGAGCGCGAGTTCCTTCAACGGGACATCTTCTTTCTCCTTACCATCATATTTTCCTATTTGTGGTGGAGTAACGGACATCTCGTCATCGTTACCAAATAAGGTTCTATTAACGACAAAGACAAATAAAGCGTGCTCCTTCAGTGTTGAAGTTATCCTTTCCGTGGGTCCTTCCTGGGAAGCAGCTGCACAACAAGCCATGAACAACCAGCAACCAGGCGGAGGCGCAAGGCACCATCCGGCGATGCTGACTTGGTCGCATATTGGAGACACAAATTCACTTCACACAGTTTACTACCAGCATCTAAGTGGTTATAATCAAGGTCTGTATAACGGTGAGATCAATTTATGTCCTCAATGTTTCCGATTTGGATTGTTTTGGCCCAAGGGATATTAGCCTACATGATAGGTCTCGTATTGCATTGTCTTGTAAAACTGATGATCAGACTCCTCTTAATTACAAATGGAAAAGGGAATAGGTGTCATTGTGATAATGCAGGCCATGTTGGATAATGTGTAAGGAAGAATATCGTTTGGAAATTAATGTTTGTTTTCTCTGCAGGGCAACCGGGCAGGCTTTCCAGGGGAACCTTCGTGCGGAGATCTGGCAGGAGAATCCGTACCAGCTACACCGACGACTAGCTGACCAAACTAGAAGAAGTGTTCAGTAAGCAGCGGTACATGACCGGGACTGAGAAGATGCTTCTGGCCTCAGCGCTGAGACTGACCCAGACACAGGTCAAAGTCTGGTTCCAGAAAAGGAGAACGCGGTGGAGGAAGGCCCATGGGGACATTGCCGGTGTACCGGAGAGCCACGCTCACGGTGAAACACCGAGCAAGGAGGAGCAAGGAGACGGATGAGTTGATTTCCGTGGACAATGACGAGTCATGGGTGTATTTTTGATTTAAAGTTATATTACTAAATGCCTTGAGGCCATCACACACATTCACGGTGATTTATTGTCCAACAAGAGAGACTTGTCTATATTTTACCACTGTGTGGCCTGGCATGGGATGCTTCAGCTCGTCAATCAGCTATCAACTAGGCTGAAGATTTAGCCGTGTCATTTTTGTAATGTATTTTATATTCCACTTTCACAACATCTCTTATGTGATTTAGTTTTTTTCATCTCTTCCTTTTCACACAGACTTTTTTATTGTTTTTCTTTACAGTTTATGTTGTGCATTTATCCATGTACTGAACCCAGGATATAGGCCTAGCTTTCTGTACTGAACCCAGGATATAGGCCTAGCTTTCTATACTGAACCCAGGATATAGGCCTAGCTTTCTATACTGAACCCAGGATATAGGCCTAGCTTTCTATACTGAACCCAGGATATAGGCCTAGCTTTCTATACTGAACCCAGGATATAGGCCTAGCTTTCTGTACTGAACCCAGGATATAGGCCTAGCTTTCTATACTGAACCCAGGATATAGGCCTAGCTTTCTGTACTGAACCCAGGATATAGGCCTAGCTTTCTGTACTGAACCCAGGATATAGGCCTAGCTTTCTGTACTGAACCCAGGATATAGGCCTAGCCCTCTGTACTGAACCCAGGATATAGGCCTAGCTTTCTGTACTGAACCCAGGATATAGGCCTAGCCCTCTGTACTGAACCCAGAATATAGGCCTAGCTTTCTTTACTGAACCCAGGATATAGGCCTAGCCCTCTGTACTGAAACCAGGATATAGGCCTAGCCCTCTGTACTGAACCCAGGATATAGGCCTAGCCCTCTGTACTGAACCCAGGATATAGGCCTAGCTTTCTGTACTGAACCCAGGATATAGGCCTAGCCCTCTGTAGCTAGAAGAAATTGCTGAACCCAGGATATAGGCCTAGCTTTCTGTACTGAACCCAGGATATAGGCCTAGCCCTCTGTACTGAACCCAGAATATAGGCCTAGCTTTCTTTACTGAACCCAGGATATAGGCCTAGCCCTCTGTACTGAACCCAGGATATAGGCCTAGCCCTCTGTACTGAACCCAGGATATAGGCCTAGCCCTCTGTACTGAACCCAGGATATAGGCCTAGCTTTCTGTACTGAACCCAGGATATAGGCTTAGCCCTCTGTACTGAACCCAGGATATAGGCCTAGCCTCCTACTTCTATACTGCTGTTTTTTTCTGTTCTACTGATTACTGTCTCTATATGTTAGTTTTTACTGATATTTTTTAGCTACTTGATATGCAATTCGCTTGTATTTTTGTCTAATAAATCTTTGGTCTATAGATGAGAAATGGTGTACAATAATTTCCATATAGAAAATGCTGTGTCCAAAACAGAAAGTGTGGGTTTATTAAAGAACAAACTGCAAACAGCTATAAGTAAATATATAATCTAAATCGCTAAATTCTAATATACTCGAATGACAATAGTGTGATGGACACAAGACTGCAGGTATAGCCCCGAACTGAGCGACTAATGCATTATGGGCCACTACAGTCTGTTAATTCGTTTTCCATGAGTAAAGAAGTCGCTCCAGGCATACTGGCCCTCACTTAACCAGGTATTATGTTCCTAGAAGCCAGGTGTGTGGAGGTAAAAGCTTAAAGTCAGACCCAACACTGACATTCTTCTCCCTAATTGACCTTTATGGACTCGAGCTGACAGAGACAGGAAATGTTTGTGCGCGAGAGTAAATAAACGAGACCGCACTGAGAGAGAGACAGCAATTATAGGCGCGCAAAACGTCCCCCAATTTGAGCCTAAATATGCTTCAAGGTTAAATTGCAATTAGGTAGTAGATGGAAGTTTTCATTATGTAGATATTACAAAATATTACACGTGAAATTAATCAATATTATATACTTAACTATAATAAAGTTATAGTAATGCGGGGTACATTTTAAAAATCACATTGTTTAATTGAATTAAAACACATTTTTGCAAATAGGTAATTATGAAAAATATAAGGCCTTGTATTTTTTAAATTAAAATATATATCATCCATTCTTTCCCAGATCTCATTTGAACGTAACATCAATGTTATCTTAAAAAGCCACTAGAGAGCGCCATCAACATGGGCATTGACCAAATCAATTGAGCTCCCCCAGATAACCAATTAATTCACTTGACATCATTCATTTACCACCAAATTAAATGTAAATTCAAATAAATGATTAAACCAGCAGAGGATATGACAAAACTAGGTCTGACAACTTTGCCTTTGACAGCTGTACTTAACTAAGGCTATACTGTAAGTATTTGAATGAATAAAGTTATGAGTAAAATACTGAATTAATATCATAAACGAAGATGCATATTCAAGGGGACTGTTTCCATTCCTCATTCGATGTACTGAAACTATACATGTAATTTGTAATGACCTGACGTGTCGATGAATGTTCCATTCAACAGAGTTCTGTCCTTTGTAGCTTACTATATAGAATACCGTAAATGGCAGGCATTTCCTATAATACATCCTATTTCTGTTCCTTTCTGAATAGAGTAACCTCATTCCTTGTAAAAGGGACTTAACTCCAGTTAGCTGATTCAAGGCAGACCATGTAGGGGGACAATAATCACATTTTAACTCGGCTTTACTCCCCTGCATGCCTACAAAAACTCCAACTGCTTAATCCCTCTTTTCAGACCAGCAAAATCTATCATTAATTGCCAGAGGCAAAATTAATAGTTGTTAATGGCCGCCTGAATCAAAGGCTCCGGGGCTAGATCTGCCAGTTAAACCTATTAATTCTATACAGGGGGACTGGGCGGTATGGGATCGGTATAGGGGACAAGAGGGGTGGAGACAACTCCTTTGGGTCTCACTGGGCTCTTTGGCCCTTGGTGGTTCACATCAGCTTCCACAGGAGCAGATCATGAAAGATGGAAGCTGGGGGGGCTTTTGTGGTTCGTCCCTGATTATTTCTCCCCTGAAAGGACTGACATCTGTCCTGGGTTCCTGGGACTGGCTGAGTCTCTGATCTACTGGTACCCCCCCACCTCCGCCCTCTTCTCCCTCAACAACATCTAAGATGGTAACTACCAAAAGAGGGAGGGAAGGCACCCTGGACATAACATAAAGAAGCAATATTTCCAGACCTTTGACCTTAGTAAAAAAAATACCTCTTTAGTTGACCTATTCTCAAAATGAGTTTCATTTTGCAGACCTATAGGTCTATTCTATAAAGGACTTTCATTTTGCAAATCTATGTACAGTGCATTACGAAAGTATTCAGACCCCTTGACTTTTTCCACATTTTGTTACATTACATCCTTATTCTAAAATGTATTAAATTACCCCCCCCCCCCCTCCCTCCCACCCCCCCTCTTCAATCTACACACAATACCCGATAATGACAAAGCAAAACACATCTGTATTTGGGGAGTTTCTGCCATTCTTCTCTGCAGATCCTCTCAAGCTCTGTCAGGTTGGATGGGGAACATCACTGCACAGCTATTTTCAGGTCTCTCCAGAGATGTTCGATCGGGTTCAGGTCCGGGCTCTGGCTGAGCCACTCAAGGACATTCAGAGACTTGTCCTGAAGCCACTCCTGTGTTGTCTTGGCTGTGTGCTTACAGTCGTTGTCCTGTTGGAAGGTGAACCTTTGCCCCAGTCTGAGGTCCTGAGCACTCTGGAGCAGGTTTTCATCAAGAATCTCTCTGTACTTTGCTTCGTTCATCTTTCCCTCGATCCTGACTGGTCTCCCAGTCCCTGCCACTGAAAAAAATCCCCACAGCATGATGCTGCAACCACCAAGCTTCACCGTAGGGATGGTGCCAGGTTTCCTCCAGACGTGAAACTTGGCACTTGGCAAACAGTTCAATCTTGGTTTCATCAGACCAGAGCATCTTGTTTCTCATGGTCTGAGAGTGTTTAGGTGCCTTTTGGAAAACTCCAAGCGGGCTGTCATGGGCCTTTTACTGAGGAGTGACTTCCGTCTGGCCCCTCTAACATAAAGGCCTGATTGGTGGAGTGCTGCAAAGATGGTTGTCCTTCTGGAAGGTTCTCCTATCTCCACAGAGGAACTCTGTGAACTCTCTGTCAGAGTGACCATAGGGTTCTTGGTCACCTCCCTGACCAAGGCTCTTCTCCCCCTATTGCTCAGTTTGGCCGGGCGGCTCTAGGAAGAGTCTTGGTGGTTCCAAACTTCTTCCATTTAAGAATGATGGAGGTCACTGTGTTCTTGGGGACCTTCAATGCTGTAGAAATGTATTGGTACCCTTCCCCAGATCTGTGCCTCGACACAATCCTATCTCGGAGCTCTACGGACAATTCCTTCGACTTCATGGCTTGGTTTTTGCTCTGACATGCACTGTCAACTGTGGGACCTTATATAGACAGGTGTGTGCCTTTGCAAATCATGTCCAATCAATTGAATTTACCACAGGTGCCACTCCAATCAAGTTGTAGAAACATCTCAAGGATTATCAATGGAAACAGGAAGCACATGAGCTCCATTTTGAGTGTCATAGCAAAGGGTCTAAATACTTATGTAAATAAGGTATTTCTAAAAAAAAAACTGTTTTTGCTTTGTCATTATGGGGTATTGTGATGTCACTATGGGGTATTGTGATGTCATTATGGGGTATTGTGTGGATTATTTTTTTCATCCATTTTAGAATAACAAAATGTGTAAAAGAGAAAGGGTCTGAATACTTTCCCGAATTCACTTTAAAAGACTTTCAGTCCACAGTGATTTTGGATACCTTGATAAACAAAAACTAATCATAGTAAACCCCAGAGATATTTTGTAGTTAATCCCTAGAATGATCATGTTTAAATTGTTAGAAGTGGCTTTAAAGGTTTGGACTAGTGTGATCTAATTGATCAATTAACCTACAGGTGCCACTGTCAGCTATGGGCTATAGAATACATTACCAGAATCATTTTGTGTGAAAACCTTTTCTATTGTTTTCTATTAGGAGGCTAATTTAACCTAGATTTTAGGGACCATTTGGGGGATGACGAGACGACATAGGGCATAATAAACTTGTTATAAGTAAGTTATAATTACTAAATCTTTAATTAACAAGAAAATCCTTCAAATTATGTTTCTTCTGATTTAATATAATATCACTTTGCAACATTGAAAAAAACGCATATAGATAGGCTACTAGTCACAAGTAATTTAAATAAAGCAGAAGCCACTCATTTAGATTGACAAAATGGCTGTTATGCTAGGTTTACACGGTCCTATCTGCGCATGCCCACCACACCTATGTCAGCGACAGTTGAGGGCAGGTATTGAGTCTGACGAGTGACAGGCTCTTTGTCAAAGGCTTAACCTACAGATCCTGGCTCCTAATGCAGCACAGTCCAACATTTATTTCCAGGAGTGATGAGACCGAGACAAGAGCCAGTCTGTCATAAACACAATCACAGATGAATGAATCTGACGCTGCAGTGGTATCTAGAACCGAAACTTGATTTTTGTCAGATGGTTAAAGCAGAGAAATCCGGTCGATAACCTACTGAAGAAAAGGTTCGGAGAAAGTTAACCGGATCTACAGGAAACCCGCTTCCAGAGGTCCACGGATATAGGCAGCACGATTTGCACGCGTGAGGGACTGCGAGTTATGGATTTCCCGGGAACTGTTCTACTACTACTGTTGTGAGGTTTTCTTCTGCATCACCTGTTCTATAACTGTGTCATTGAATATATATTATTAGACATATATCAACTATAGCCTATTCTTGATCATGTACCAACATAGTAAGAAGTGTTTTACCATCGAATCCCTTGTTGGGAAAGACGTGAACTCTTCGACTAACGGGGACGAACCGATCAGACCCACAGCGCTGAGGTTCATGGAATCAATTCACCCGGCGCCCTTTGGGAGTTGTTTCCAGAACTCCGGCAGGACTTTATACGGCAGTCCAGACATGATGTTCCCTGACCCGGGCACACACACAGGGAACTCCGGTCTGCCCCTGCATCCCCTCCAGCTTCCATCGCAGCCTTTCTTCAACCCGCATCAGAGAGACACGTTGAATTTCTACCCGTGGGTTCTTCGAAACAGATATCTCGGTCACAGGTTCCAAGGTAAGCGGAACAAATTCTTAAATTAAATGAATATTACCAAAGTTATTTTCAATAATATCATATGTTTGGGCATATCCTTGCATGATTGATAAAGAAACACGAACTAAATTACAACGACTGTACGCATCAGAAATGAGAACTCTCAGTCGAGTTGACTGATGGAATAACTGTCCTTATTGATCCCTGAACATTCAACATGTTGTTAGGGATGGTATTTTAGTCAGGATACAAATAATGTATTAAAAGGGTAAAGCAACAAAAACAGGACCAAAGCAAATGATTAAAAATACTGAAATTTGTTTGGAAATGAAAACGTTTCAACATCCAACTATAGCTTTTACTATTTATATTTTAAGTCTTTTTGCTTTTTTAAAGTTATGTCTATGCATTATTCGTACATTTCAGAGATGGGATGCATTAAATGAAACGTAAAAACATTGCACCCAGGATTTGCGCCCGCCCGTAGCTTAAAACAACTTTTTTTTAAACCTATAACATTTCAGTAGTTTAATTTTGGAACGTTAACATGTTTTAATTCAAGTAGACTATATTGTTTATTTTTATTCATTTAAAATGCACATCAAAATCATTGCATTTTCTTATTATGTATCTTCCCAAAAAGTTGTTAGGAGATCTAATATGTTGAATAACAATACCAGGGTCAATTAATTGTGATTTAAATGTGTGAGCTCTATGCAATTATACAAATACAATCATATAAAATAAGAACAATATTTATCTAACAAATAGGCCTATAATTAATATTTTTTTCCCTTTTGCCTACCCATTCGTTTTAGGTTTTGCATTATTCAGAAAGTTAATTATAAGCAGTGATGGAAAAAGTAACCAATTGTCATATTTGAGTAAAAGTATAGATATCTTAACAGAAAATGACTCAAGTAAAAGTCACCCAGTAAAATACGACTTGAGTAAAAGTCTAAAAGTATTTTGTTTTAAATATATTAAATATGCTTGAGGTATCAAAAGTAAATGTAATTGATAAAATATGCTTAAGTATCAAAATCAAAAGTATAAATCATTTCACATACCTTCTATTAAGCAAACTAGACGGAACGATTTTCTTGTTTTTTAAATGTACGGATAGCCAGGGGGCACACTCCAACACTCAGACATCATTTACAAACGAAGCATCTGTGTTTAGTGAATCCGCCAGATCAGAGGCAGTAGGGATGACCAGGGATGTTCTCTTGATACGTCTGTGAATTAGACCGTTTTCCTGTCCTGCAAAGCATTCGAAATGTAACGAGTACTTCTGGGTGTCAGAGAAAATATATTGAGTAAAATTTACATCATTTTCTTTTGGGATGTAGTGAAGTGAAAGTAAAAGTAGTCAAAAATATAAATATTAAAGTACAGATAGCTCTCCCTAAAAATACTTAAATGGTACTTTTACTTAAGTACTTTACACCACTGATTATAAATAATTAGATATAATGAACTAATAATTATGTAATATGAAAGTTATTTTAATGAAAAATAACAAAAGACAGGAATATTGTAATATTATTAGTTTATAATAATATTATAGTATTATTACAAATAAAAACAGCAATCATAAACAATAAACAAATAATAACAATAATAATAATACTATTTAATTAAATTAATTTGCTTTGTGTTCTACTTTAGATTTAAAGGCTGCCCATTTCTGATAAGACAATAACTATTTGAAAATGGACCAGCTTTAGCAACCAAACAAAGCCATGAGAGAAATTGAATATTGGAAAATCTCAATATTCAGTGACCAAAACCTTAAATCTTCTCATTCAAGCTATTTGCAGTACATATATGCAATACATGGTGAACATCCTTAATAACTGATGCTGGGTGGTCCTCAAAAAACAAAGCAATTTGTTAAACCAGACAGATCAATAACTTTCAACGCTCATCTCGTTGACTCAGTGGACAGCAGTGGTTAGCCACATCAGGTGTGCTCTCAGGTATGTTACACTCTGACCAATCAGCCCAGGGCTGTATTCACAGTGTCTCAGGGTATTAGTGCTGATCTAGGATCAGCCTTTTAAATCATTAATGAATGAGATTATGAGGACAAAGGGGGGATCTGATCCTAGATCAGCACTCCTCCTCTTTACCAGGTAACCTTCAGGGTGTACCTCAGTCAGGTAATCAGTGGGAGTCAGAGGTTGTTGTCACTGTTGCTCAGATCAGGAGCTCAGATAAAGTGGCTTTGTTTACAGACACAGCAGATCCACTCACTGATGGTGTCCAATAACCATGAACACTAGTGTTTAGACAAGGCTAACTACAGACTGGAGGAGTGAGAGGAGAGGAATAGCCATCATGACTGTCACTTACTGTTAGAGATGGATGGGAGATTGATTTTCTTTATTTACTCCCCCACTTCCTGAGAGGTTGAGAGAGAGAGAGAGAGGTTGACAGAGAGAGAGAGAGGTTGAGAGAGAGGTTGACAGAGAGAGGTTGAGAGAGGTTGAGAGAGAGACATCATTACAACACTGTATATATACATAATATAACATTTAAAATGCCTTTATTATTTTGGAACTTTTATAAGTGTATTGTTTATAGTTAATTGTTTTTGAATTGAGAGATTGAGAGAGAGAGCTAGAGAGAGAGAGAGAGAGAGAGAGAGAGAGAGAGAGGTTGAGAAAGGTTGAGAAAGGTTGAAAGAGAGGTTGAGAGAGAGAGAGATAGAGAGAGAGAGGTTGGGAGAGAGAGAGAGAGAGAGAGGTTGGGAGAGAGAGAGAGAGAGAGGTTGGGAGAGAGAGAGAGCTTGAGAGACGTTGAGAGAGAGATGTTGAGAGAAAGAGAGGTGTTGAGATAGAGACAGAGAGAGAGAGAGAGAGAGAGAGGTTGAGAACAGCACAATATAAACAGGATCTTAGGTACACATGTGAGCACTTATTTATATTGGGGTGCATTTCAGTGTGTAGCCTTTGGGGTGCATTTCAGTGTGTTGCCTTTGGGGTACATTTCAGTGTGTAGCCTTTGGGGTGTATTTCAGTGTGTAGTCTTTGGGGTGCATTTCAGTGTGTAGCCTTTGGGGTGCATTTCATTGTGTAGCCTTTGGGGAACATTTCAGTGCATTTCGGTGTATAGCCTTTAGGGTGCATTTCAGTGTGTAGCCTTTGGGGTGCATTTCAGTGTGTTGCCTTTGGGGTACATTTCAGTGTGTAGCCTTTGGGGTGTATTTCAGTGTGTAGTCTTTGGGGTGCATTTCAGTGTGTAGCCTTTGGGGTGCATTTCAGTGTGTAGCCTTTGGGGTGCATTTCAGTGTCTATGGGATTATCACCAGGAAGGAAGGCAGACAGTAAAATACACCCATCTCATGGTCTGATGGTCTGGAGGTTTGCTCTGACACATTGTTTTGTGTTGAATGCCAGGAGACACGTGTTGGAAGTTAACTTACAGGATAACTGTATTGTAAACATCATTTTCCAAACATATTTGATAGTTCATAGAATGCTTCTCTTTCTCGTTTAGTCCTTTTGTTTATAACCAGACAGAAAAACAAACAATCAATCAATCAACCAACCACTGTCAGATAAAGACCATCCACCCCTACTTTATATGGAAATAGACCATCCTCCCCCCTTATTTACCCCCCCCCTTATTTACCACCATCCTCCCCCTATTTACCACCCCCTTATTTACCACCATCCTCCCCCTTATTTACCACCATCCTCCCCTTATTTACCACCATCCTCCCCCTTATTTACCACCATCCTCCCCTTATTTACCACCATCCTCCCCCTTATTTACCACCATCCCCCTTATTTACCCCCCTTATTTACCACCATCCTCCCCTTATTTACCACCATCCCCTTATTTACCCCCCTTATTTACCACCATCCTCCCCTTATTTACCACCATCCCCCTTATTTTACCCCCTTATTTACCACCATCCTCCCCTTATTTACCCCCCTTATTTACAACCATCCTCCCCTTATTTACCACCATCCTCCCCCTTATTTACCACCATCCCCTTATTTACCACCATCACCCCCTTATTTACCACCATCCTCCCCTTATTTACCCCCCTTATTTACCACCATCCTCCCCTTTATTTACCCCCCTTATTTACCACCATCATCCCCCTTATTTACCACCATCCTCCCCCTTATTTACCACCATCCTCCCCCTTATTTACCACCATCCTCCCCCTTATTTACCACCATCCTCCCCCTTATTTACCACCATCCTCCCCTTATTTACCACCATCCTCCCCTTATTTACCACCATCCTCCCCCTTATTTACCACCATCCCCCTTATTTACCACCATCCCCCTTATTTACCACCATCCTCCCCTTATTTACCACCATCCTCCCCCTTATTTACCACCATCCCCTTATTTACCACCATCCCCCTTATTTACCACCATCCTCCCCCTTATTTACCACCATCTCCCTTATTTACCACCATCCCCCTTATTTACCACCATCCTCCCCCTTATTTACCACCATCCTCCCCCTTATTTACCACCATCCTCCCCTTATTTACCCCCCTTATTTACCACCATCCTCCCCCTTATTTACCACCCCCTTATTTACCACCATCCTCCCCCTTATTTACCACCATCCTCCCCTTATTTACCACCCCCTTATTTACCACCATCCCCCTTATTTACCACCCCCTTATTTACCACCACCCCCTTATTTACCACCATCCTCCCCTTATTTACCACCATCCTCCCGCCCTTATTTACCCCCTTATTTACCACCACCCTCCCCCTTATTTACCACCACCCCCATTATTTACCACCATCCTCCCCCTTATTTACCACCATCCTCCCCCTTATTTACCCCCCTTATTTACCACCATCCTTTCCCCTTATTTACCACCATCCCCCTTATTTACCCCCCTTATTTACCACAATCCTCCCCTTATTTACCATCCTCCTCCCCTTATTTACCCTCCCCTTATTTACCCCCTTATTTACCACCATCCTCCCCTTATTTACCACCATCCTCCCCCCTTATTTACCACCATCCTCCCCTTATTTACCACCATCCTCCCCCTTATTTACCACAATCCTCCCCTTATTTACCACCATCCTCCCCTTATTTACCACCATCCTCCCCCTTATTTACCACCCCCTTATTTACCACCATCCTCCCCTTATTTACCACCATCCTCCCCCTTATTTACCACCATCCTCCCCCTTATTTACCACAATCCTTCCCCCTTATTTACCACCATCCTCCCCCTTATTTACCATCCTCTCCCCTTATTTACCCCCCTATTTACCACAATCCTCCCCTTATTTACCATCCTCCTCCCCTTATTTACCCTCCCCTTATTTACCCCCCTTATTTACCACCATCCTCCCCTTATTTACCACCATCCTCCCCCTTATTTACCCCCTTATTTACCACAATCCTCCCCTTATTTACCACCATCCTCCCCCTTATTTACCACCATCCTCCCCTTATTTACCACCCCCTTATTTACCACCATCCTCCCCCTTATTTACCACCATCCTCCCCTTATTTACCACCATCCCCCTTATTTACCACCATCCTCCCCCCCCCCTTATTTACCACCATCCCCCCCTTATTTACCCCCCCCTTATTTACCACCATCCTCCCCCTTATTTACCACCCCTTATTTACCACCATCCTCCCCCTTATTTACCACCATCCTCCCCTTATTTACCACCATCCCCCCCTTATTTACCACCATCCACCCCCTTATTTACCACCCCCCCTTATTTACCACCCCCTTATTTACCACCATCCTCCCCTTATTTACCCCCCTTATTTACCACCATCCCCCTTATTTACCACCATCCTCCCCCTTATTTACCACCATCCTCCCCTTATTTACCACCATCCTCCCCTTATTTACCACCATCCACCCCCTTATTTACCACCATCCTCCCCTTATTTACCACCCCCTTATTTACCACCCCCTTATTTACCACCATCCACACCCTTATTTACCACCATCCTCCCCCTTATTTACCACCATCCTCCCCTTATTTACTACCAACCCCCCTTATTTACCACCATCCCCCTTATTTACCACCATCCTCCCCTTACTTACCATCCTCCCCTTATTTACCACCATCCTCCCCTTATTTACCACCATCCTCCCCCTTATTTACCACCATCCTCCCCTTATTTACCACCATCCTCCCCCCTTATTTATCATCCATCTGACTGCCTCCATATTCATCCATCTAGGGTTAGAATGAGAGATTGGCCCCCACCACTACCCAGTGTGTAGCTTACTGCTGACAAGACCAGTCTTGTTGGTGCCAGGGGACTGGTGTTCCTGGTGATGAACACAGCTCTCTGGCTGGCGCTGCCATCTGCTCCCTGGTAGTCATGTTGGAGGCATGTTCCCCAACCCGCTGAGTACAGGCCAAAGTGTTGAAGGCTCATCCCCTGGAGGGTATTCCCTCTGTGGCTGGGGCTGAGCCACCCTTACAGTTTAGGGTTAGTATTCACAAATAGTCTCAGAGTCGGAGTGTTGATTTAGGATCATGTCACCCAGTACATATTATTATATTTATTATGATCTATAAGGCTAAACTGATCCTAGATCAGCACTCTTACTGAGCATTAGTGTTCAGCCTGGTGAGTTCTTCCCCAGTTTCAGTCTTCCCCAGAGGGATTTGAGTGGAGGTTACGCCACTAACGCCATATGACAGATGATGCCAGTCTGACTGTCTATCCGAGTGGCTAAACCACCAGCCAGAACCAGCATGGAAAGAGATCAGGGTGCCTTGTGAGCATCAGGCGACAAGTGGCTAATCTGCCCTTGAATTCCGTCCTGCTAGCTAACGCTCAAAGAGCAGGGGTCTCCAACCTTTTCTAGCATGTCGTGAGCTACACATTTGTTTTCTAGCCATTAAATAGGCACAGCTTTCTCTTCTCCTCTGCAACTCTTCCCCAGGTCCTTCCTTCTGTTCCACAGAAAATAGTACACTATGTTTTCTTGCCAATATTCCTGGTAAAATAAGGGATAATAAACAACTCTAAGGTGGGCCCTATAAAATCTGTGTTTTTTTCCACAGATTCTGCTTTATATTTTCACAAATTCTGTTATCTCAGTGAAAATGTTCCTGTTTTTTGATTACTATTATTTTTCACTCTCAAAATTACAATTGTTCATAGAGAAACAACGAAATTGGATGTTCTGAGTCCATGTCAATGGTGAAATCACATCAGAAGACCATTTTTTGGGCCCTGAAGAACACATTAGGATTTATGAGTGTAATTCTCCTTTAATTGCGCGTCTGGCTCTTTAATTGCGCATCTAGCGAGTGAGGAATGTGCGATATAATTTCCCGGTCGAGTGATGGTTCTAATGCCAAAGTTAGCAAATAACAAATAATAGATACAAATGATATACTTACTCGTGCTATACTTCTGCCAGGTAAAACTACTTTGCATTTAACATTTAATTGTGACCGTTTTGGGGAAATTATTTATTTTATATAACTAGATGGTTTTCACATGAAATGGACACACACGGAGTGATAGACAAACGCGCACACCCCACTGACCGAAAGGGGTAATACTGCTGCAAATGAATTGGCAGATATTTGTTTTTTTTAAGCCAATAGTGGCTAACCAGGGGTGGGATAATGTCAATGTTGCGTCAATTAGATAGTAGCTGGGAGCTTGCACTGTCTGATGCTTGTGAGATTTGTTAATGACAGTTTGCAGTGGAACACACGAAAATGACATTTACTTTCAGAATTGTTTGGCAAGCTACTCATAGATGGGTGGTGAGCTACTGGAGGACCCCTGACAGACTGACCAGGTGAACACTTATTGATGTCACTTGTTAAATCCACTTCAATCCGTGTAGATGAAGGGGAGGAGACGGGTATAGAAGGATTTTTCAAGCTTGTTTAGACAATGGAGACGTGGATTGTGTCTGTGAGCCATTCAGAGGGTGACTGGGCAAGACAAAAGATTGAAGTACGTTTGAACAGGGTATGGTAGTAGGAGCCTGGCGCACCAGTTTGTATCAAGAACTGCAATGCTGCTGGGTTTTCCTGCTCAACAGTTTCCTTTGTGTATCAAGAATGGTTCACCACCCAAAGGACATCCAGCCAATTTAACACAACTGTGGGAAGCATTTAAGTTAATATGGGCCAGCATCTCTGTGGAACGCTTTCTACACCTTGTAGAGTCCATGCCATGAGGAATTGAGGCTGGTTCTCTGGACATAAGGGAAGGGGTGCAACTCGATAGGATGGTGTTCTTAATGTTTTGTTCACTCAGTGTATATTAATCTGTGCAGGGGGGGAAAACATTGTTTTGAGTAGAAGGTGTAGTCACTTTTTTTGTCTTGTAAAAAGCCACCAATATCAATACAAGCTGAGGAAACCTACTATTAGCTGCTATTACCATTTGCTATGTTGTTGTCTTAGGTTTCTCTTTATGTAGTGTTGTCTCTCTTGTCGTGATGTGTGTTTTTTAGTCCTATATTTCTTTATTTTATTTTTGTATTTTTAATCCCAACCCCTGTCCCCCTTCAGGAGGCCTTTTGGTTGGCCATCATTTTAAATAAGAATTTGTTCTTAACTGACTTGACTGGTTTAAATAAAATAATAAGAAAGACTGCTTTTAGATTAACTGAAGTTGATTTCGAACTCGAAAACCTCTTCATGTGTAACTCAGTACCGTTGTCTGTGAGTAGTGCAGCTGGTCATATCAGACCTGCTCGTGAAGATATGAAGAGTTGACCATAAGCACATATGTTATGCTAGGGAAGAAATACATGGTTGTTTCCACAGACAGGGCTTTCATTTAACTCATTTAACTGTCTGTAGTAGAGAGCATCAGGACAGTTTCTAACTAGGTTTATATTAGCGTGACATTATCAATTAAAGAAAAAAATTGTAGACATAATGTTTCATCATAGCAATATCACAACAAGGTATTTCCATAGTACATTTAGTCCTATATTCAGTACCCCTTTAGGTCCCTTTCAAAGCTTGTGTATCATAGCGGCAGGGTGTCCTAGTGGTTAGTGTTGGACTAGTAACCGGAAGGTTGCAAGTTCAACCCCCCCGAGCTGACAAGGTACAAATCTGTAGTTCTGCCCCTGAACAGGCAGTTAACCCACTGTTCCTAGGCTGTCATTGAAAATAAGAGTTTGTTCTTAACTGACTTGCCTAGTTAAATAAAGGTAAAATAAATAGCATTGGTATTCGCCAGTCCAAGGTCACGGTCAGTTTTGACGGCTTCTCTGTGTCCGTCTCCTTTCATAGATGCTCCATCTTCGGTCCATGTTTTGCATGTGAACGAATGTGGCTGGACACTGAAGCCCTGCTGTCGCTGATTTAATTCATTTGGTTTGACAGACTCCTCACAGCTTTCGGTGCATCCCACACACTGTCCCTCAACTGCCGAGCTGTAACCGATTTTTGCGTACGCGTGTTTGAGGTTATATTTGTGCTGCAAGGTTCTTTTCAAGCCAGGCACAACCTTTTCTTGTGGCGGTCAAATCATTTATTGATGGATTTGTTTATGTAAAAATATTGAATGTTTTTTTATATGTGTCATTTTAATAAACGAACCCTAATCCTGGGAGGGCAGAGATGTTGGGCCTGTGGCGAGAAGAAAGTCATGTACACAATGAAACTGAACGACTAGGACATTTTACTATTGCCCTGTGTTGAATGAAGTCGGGTATGTTCATACGATTCAATTTGTTTAATTGCACAACACTTCGTCTTCACAACAATAGTTTTTTTTGCATTTTCCCAGCCCGAGATATTTACGTGTGATGTCATATGAGGTGTTACTGAACACTTAGGTTTCATGCTCAGCGTTGAATACACTAAAGGCCCTACATGTATACAAATGAGCTTAATGTCACAATATAGAGAGGTGAAGTCCCTGAACTGCTCTACAAATGGTAAAACACCCCTCTTGTTCTGAATGAACCTGCCATCCATAACTTATGAATGAAATAACGGAATCAGTATTGAAACTAGACAATCTAGTTCTGGAGGTTTTTAATTGAGTCTAGCCTAAGAGAAGTGTTCACAAAGCTTTATGGAATAAATCACTTTAAATTACAGTACTATTGGATCGCAATACATGTGATTCATGTCTTTGTTACTTTTTTTCCCAACAAAGCAATGTCCTAATTAAAGTATGTTATTTTGAAACACTTTGGTCTGAATAGCAAAGATACGTTTCTCTCATAATAAACATATGCTTAAAGGGGCCCTCTGTGCGTTCTCCATGCGTTCTCCATGGGCCGTGACCAATGTTCTCTCACAATAAACATATGCTTAAAGGGGCCCTCTGTGCGTTCTCCATGCGTTCTCCATGGGCCGTGACCAATGTTCTCTCACAATAAACATATGCTTAAAGGGGCCCTCTGTGCGTTCTCTGTGCGTTCTCTGTGCGTTCTCTGTGCGTTCTCTGTGCGTTCTCTGTGCGTTCTCCATGGGCCGTGACCAATGTTCTCTCACAATAAACATATGCTTAAAGGGGCCCTCTGTGCGTTCTCTGTGCGTTCTCTGTGCGTTCTCTGTGCGTTCTCTGTGCGTTCTCCATGGGCCGTGACCAATGTTCTCTCATAATAAACATATGCTTAAAGGGGCCCTCTGTGCGTTCTCTGTGCGTTCTCTGTGCGTTCTCCATGGGCCGTGACCAATGTTCTCTCATAATAAACATATGCTTAAAGGGGCCCTCTGTGCTTCCATGGGCCGTGACCAATGTTCTCTCATAATAAACATATGCTTAAAGGGGCCCTCTGTGCGTTCTCTGTGCGTTCTCCATGGGCCGTGACCAATGTTCTCTCAACAACAACAAAAATCCCGGCACAAATTTAAGGTCTGCTGAGCGGAAACTTGAATGTTGTGAAAATTCTGTGCAACTTTCAGCGCATATTTACTGTGAACACTGAGGCTGTACCCACTTTAAGTTAGTGTTAACAGTGGTCAGGTGGTCACTGTGGCCATTTGATCATAATGTTGGCCTATCAGAGTGACCTACCATCAAAAACAATGGAGGAAATGCATCCCATAACATTTTAACATGGAATTAGCTGTTCTACCATTCAGACTACAGTAGCAGCAATGTGTGGTGTTTAATGTAGGTCTACATCCCATAACATTTTAACATGGAATTAGCTGTTCTATCATTCAGACTACAGTAGCAGCAATGTGTGGTGTTCAATGTAGGTCTACATTCCATCAGACTTCTGAAAAAACACACATGGCTCGACATTAACCTGTTTATTCACTTGTCCTTCAGACAATGAGGTGACTGAAAATGTTGTTGTGGTGTTTGATGGAAGAAACCACTTTACAAAATAAAATGCATCATTATTCCCATACCATTATTACAGAGAATAAGACACATTATGCTACCCTCTGCCTGTAGGCTACTTAGCTTATTCAAGCCCGTCTCAAAATACAACACTGCCCCCTTTAAGACAAAAAGCTCTTTGCCTGCTTTTCAAAGATGTCATGCAGTTTTGTAGGAAGCAACCACTCCTCCATTGCTGACTTTGATCTCAAAACAAGCACATCTACATCAGCTCTCCCTTTGATCTCAAAACAAGCACATCATGCTGTTAACACAGTCCAGTTCAAAGTAAATGTCACAGATCCATATATGGCAATGGTCTATTTGCATATAGGCCTACTATAGCTCTGATTGGTTATGCTGTACCTATCTGTGTATAGTACAGGCTGAGTCATGTGTGTCACTGCAATAAAATCCTTCTCCGATGCGTTCTGCCCACAACAAAATCTCTTGCATAGTTAGTTTTTGTTTCAGTATGTTGCGTTGAAAGGGACTTATATTGCATTGATTTTGATCACAATTGCCACAGTAAAGGGAAACGTTGATAGTGTTTACTACGGGGGAAAACTCTAGAAAGTTGAATGAAGTTCAAACTCGTGCTTCTCTCTGTAGGCTGATATTTATTCTGCCAGTAGTCCCAGGAGAAGCTATTAGAGGGAATATTGGTCATGATAAATCAGGGAGGTGTTTCCTTTTTCAAATGTATCTCTCTCTCTCTGTGTGTGTGTGTGTGTGTGTGTGTGTGTGTGTGTGTGTGTGTGTGTGTGTGTGTGTGTGTGTGTGTGTGTGTGTGTGTGTGTGTGTGTGTGCGTGTGTGTGTATGTGTGTGGAACCAATCGGCTCGTTGTTGAAAGTCCCAGTTCCTTTATCTGTCGTTTCCTAAATGTGATGACATTCAAACGTGATGTGTAATGCATACAGTATATCATCTCCTTCATGATAAATCTGTCTACATAATAGAACAAGCATGTGGAATGAGGTGTGGTGGCATTGTGAAATGGAGGATGATATCACAACCTAACATTAGTAACTTTTACATGTACATGAATCAATTACTCACGTTATGGGAAAGTGTCATGAATGATGAGTCAAGTGAAGATGCCCATCGGGGCACATTGATGTGGCTGATACTGGCCTAGAGAGCAACATGCACTACATATCAACACTGATGCCCTCCTTAGCAACATGCACTACGTATCAACACTGATGCCCTCCTTAGCAGCATGCAATGTGTTTCAACACTGATGCCCTCCTTAGCAACATGCAATACGTATCAACACTGATGCCCTCCTTAGCAACATGCACTACGTATCAACACTGATGCCCTCCTTAGCAGCATGCAATGTGTTTCAACACTGATGCCCTCCTTAGCAACATGCAATACGTATCAACACTGATGCCCTCCTTAGCAACATGCACTACATATCAACACTGATGCCCTCCTTAGCAACATGCAATACGTATCAACACTGATGCCCTCCTTAGAAACATGCAATACGTATCAACACTGATGCCCTCCTTAGCAACATGCTCTACATATCAACACTGATGCCCTCCTTAGCAACATGCACTACGTATCAACACTGATGCCCTCCTTAGCAGCATGCAATGTGTTTCAACACTGATGCCCTCCTTAGCAACATGCAATACGTATCAACACTGATGCCCTCCTTAGAAACATGCAATACGTATCAACACTGATGCCCTCCTTAGCAACATACAATACGTATCAACACTGATGCCCTCCTTAGAAACATGCAATACGTATCAACACTGATGCCCTCCTTAGCAACATGCAATACGTATCAACACTGATGCCCTCCTTAGCAACATGCTCTACATATCAACACTGATGCCCTCCTTAGAAACATGCAATACGTATCAACACTGATGCCCTCCTTAGCAACATGCAATGTGTTTCAACACTGATGTCCTCCTTAGCAACATGCAATACGTATCAACACTGATGCCCTCCTTAGCAACATGCAATACGCAACATGCTCTCAACACTGATGCCCTCCATGCAATGCAACATGCTCCTACAACATGCATCAACACTGATGCCCTCCTTAGCAACATGCAATGTGTTTCAACACTGATGCCCTCCTTAGCAACATGATGCCCTCCTTAGCAACATGCACTACATATCAACACTGATGCCCTCCATTGTGCAACATGCCCTCCTTAGCAACATGCACTACATATCAACACTGATGCCCTCCTTAGCAACATGCAATGTGTTTCAACACTGATGCCCTCCTTAGCAGCATGCAATGCAATGCAATGTGTTTCAACACTGATGCCCTCCTTAGCAACATACTACATATCAACACTGATGCCCTCCTGCAACATGCAATGTGTTTCAACACTGAAACATGCAATGATGCCCTTTAGCAGCAACACTGATGCCCTCCTTAGCATGCACTACATGATGCCCTCCTTAGCAGCATGCATATGCCCTCCTTAGTGCACTCAACACTGATGCCCTCCTTAGCAACATGCACTACATATCAACACTGATGCCCTCCTTAGCAGCATGCACTACATATCAACACTGATGCCCTCCTTAGCAACATGCACTACATATCAACACTGATGCCCTCCTTAGCAGCATGCAATGTGTTTCAACACTGATGCCCTCCTTAGCAACATGCACTACATATCAACACTGATGCCCTCCTTAGCAACATGCAATGTGTTTCAACACTGATGCCCTCCTTAGCAGCATGCAATGTGTTTCAACACTGATGCCCTCCTTAGCAGCATGCAATGTGTTTCAACACTGATGCCCTCCTTAGCAACATGCACTACATATCAACACTGATGCCCTCCTTAGCAACATGCAATGTGTTTCAACACTGATGTCCTCCTTAGCAGCATGCAATGTGTTTCAACACTGATGCCCTCCTTAGCAGCATGCACTACATATCAACACTGATGCCCTCCTTAGCAGCATGCACTACGTATCAACACTGATGCCCTCCTTAGCAGCATGCACTACATATCAACACTGATGCCCTCCTTAGCAGCATGCACTACGTATCAACACTGATGCCCTCCTTAGCAGCATGTACTACATATCAACACTGATGCCCTCCTTAGCAGCATGCACTACATATCAACACTGATGCCCTCCTTAGTAACATGCACTACGTATCAACACTGATGCCCTCCTTAGTAACATGCACTACATATCAACACTGATGCCCTCCTTAGTAACATGCACTACATATCAACACTGATGCCCTCCTTAGTAACATGCACTACATATCAACACTGATGCCCTCCTTAGTAACATGCACTACGTATCAACACTGATGCCCTCCTTAGCAGCATGCACTACATATCAACACTGATGCCCTCCTTAGCAGCATGCACTACGTATCAACACGGATGCCCTCCTTAGCAGCATGCAATGTGTTTCAACACTGATGCCCTCCTTAGCAACATGCACTACATATCAACACTGATGCCCTCCTTAGCAACATGCAATGTGTTTCAACACTGATGCCCTCCTTAGCAGCATGCAACGTATCAACACACTGATGCCCTCCTTAGCAGCATGCAATGTGTTTCAACACTGATGCCCTCCTTAGCAGCACTGCAAACATGTGTTTCAACACTGATGCCCTCCTTAGCAGCATGCATGTGTTTCAACACTGATGCCCTCCTTATATCAACACTGATGCCCTCCTTAGCAATCATGATGCCCTCCTTATGTGTTTCAACACTGATGTCCCTCCTTAGCAGCATGCAATGTGTTTCAACACTGATGCCCTCCTTAGCAGCACATGCTGATGCCCTCAGCATGCACTACGTATCAACATGCCCTCCTTAGCATGCAATGTGTTTCAACACTGATGCACATGCACTGATGCCCTCTCCTTAGATGCAGCAGCATGCATGCAATGATGTTTCAGCAACACTGATGCCCTCCTCAACATGCACTTAGATGCCCTCCTTAGCAACATGCAATGTGTTTCAACACTGATGCAATGTGTTTCCTGATGCCTCCTTAGCAGCATGCACTACATATCAACACTGATGCCCTCCTTAGCAGCATGCACTACGTATCAACACTGATGCCCTCCTTAGCAGCATGCACTACATATCAACACTGATGCACTCCTTAGCACTATGCACTACGTATCAACACTGATGCCCTCCTTAGCAGCATGCACTACATATCAACACTGATGCCCTCCTTAGCAGCATGCACTACATATCAACACTGATGCCCTCCTTAGTAACATGCACTACGTATGAACACTGATGCCCTCCTTAGTAACATGCACTACATATCAACACTGATGCCCTCCTTAGTAACATGCACTACATATCAACACTGATGCCCTCCTTAGTAACATGCACTACATATCAACACTGATGCCCTCCTTAGTAACATGCACTACGTATCAACACTGATGCCCTCCTTAGCAGCATGCACTACGTATCAACACTGATGCCCTCCTTAGCAACATGCACTACATATCAACACTGATGCCCTCCTTAACAACATGCACTACATATCAACACTGATGCCCTCCTTAGTCAGTGCTTTGCCCTCTTTTTGAGGTGTAATTGGACTAGCTATTAATCACAAAACAACACCATGGCCTACGAATAAAAACACTTAGTAAAAACCATTAGTATCAGTTTGCTGAGTTGTACAACAGTTAGTGTACAACAGTTAGTATACTCTAGCTTATCTCTGTACACATACAACAAGAGCTGCTACAGTGTCATTCCTGTCTGTCAACCCTAAGTCTAACCCTCCACTTCCTCTCCCTCCTTTCCTCTCTCCAGGTGAGGACAGCAGCCCAGAGAACCTGCTCCTTCATGGGCCTTTCTCCCGCAAGCCGAAGCGCATCCGGACAGCCTTCTCCCCCTCACAGCTCCTCAGGCTGGAGAGGGCCTTTGAGAAGAACCACTATGTGGTGGGAGCAGAGCGGAAGCAGCTCGCCAGCGGCCTCTGCCTCACCGAGACACAGGTGAATGTGAGGGGGCACAGCGATCTTGAACGCACCCGTAACATGGTTTTTAACGCACTCTAAACCCCTAGGGGTTAAAAGCCAATTTATGCTTGATCTGAAAATGTGGTTGAAGGCTCTGTATGGAGGGTGTGACGTACTTACGGAGCCACGAGGCTTGCGGAGGCCAGATTGAGCTCCGTACCGCATCACCATGCGCCTCCCAATTTTTTTTAACAATGCGAAGGGCTCTGTATAGCTCCGCATTGACATGATTGCTTGACTGTAGGTGAGGGCAGGAGGTCCTGTATAAACACAAAAACTAACTTCTTTGACAACATCCTTCACAACAGCTCTGCCCTGACTTCAGAGGCCGTTTCACAGTAAATGCTGTACAGACACTGCAGATGTCGGATTTTTACCATGGAGAGCCGTTTAAGGCATGGCTGCATTCCAGAGCACTGAAACGGATATGAGTAGGCTCTTAGTCAGAAACCCCACAACACCCTCTCAACAAACGTATAGCAAAACCAGGTTTCTCCACCACAAGTTGTTGTTTGTCCTACAGTAGCTATGGGGATGGGCATGGTGATGCCAATAAATCATGTAGTTCATTTCACAATTATTATTTATGACCTGATTTCTCTAATCACATCAGAAACACGCTGCTAACCAACAGCAATTCACGCTTTTTCGCAATCATCTCATGCAATATATCATGCATTGGGAATACATTATTGTGATGTGCTGAACTTTTAATTTCAAAAGTATTAGGCCAATAATTGAATCAAGCTTGTAAATAGGATATAAAAATGACAACCAGACAATGCCTGAAAAATAATATAAAAATATGATGCTCTTTGCACTGCAAAAAGCTGTAAAGAACGACAGTATGTGAAGCCTTAGGCAGGCAATGTTTGGCAGTGTTATAGAAAGAAAATGGTAGCAGTAACAGTTTTACACCCTGTGAAATATTGTCTCGGAAAAATCATTGTTGCTATGACACTTTGAAAAAAAAGCTTCGCTTAAAAATCATAGGGCAAAGGTCAATTTACTGAAGGAAATGTGTGTGTTCGATTCAGCTGTCTCAAAGTATTTCATGGAGGTGGACGAACGAGTTGTAGTCGTTTTTACAGCAAGCGCACTTCTATATTTGACCATTTGTTTCTTCCAGTGCTAAACTTGACGTCTCTCCTTTCTCTCCCAGGTAAAGGTTTGGTTCCAGAACAGGAGGACGAAGCACAAGAGACAGAAACTGGAGGAAGAGTCACCTGAGTCGCAGCAGAAGAGGAAAGGAAGCCAGCACGTCAGCCGCTGGAGGGTGGCTACGCACCAAGGCAGTAGCCTCGAGGACATCGATGTCATCTCGGAGGACTGACGTACGTCGTTGTCACCGTGATTAAACCCTCATAAATCCTTCAACGTGACCAACTGCTGACTGACTGTCTGAATATGAGCAATCTGTGTGCTCCTCTGAACACCTGATTTGATTTGACCTTTGATACCACCTGTTGTTAAATCAAACAGATTAACAACTTTAATGAACACAATCAGAATGACTTCTTCATGTTGGACAGAAGAACTCTTGTTTGATCGTTAAAGAGACAAATCTGACATTTTGTAGCTGAAGGGTTTTTGACCCAAGTGTATCATGTTATTACACAGCTGCGGCTGCTGTCAACGTGGTGGACATCTGCATTTGGTCTATGTTGCTTGCCGTAGTAGCACAAACTACTGAAGAGAGACCGTTTGACTTGGAGGAATTGTTCAGTACAGTTGGTTACTCTATTGTCTAACTATCCTTACTCACATTTAACAAAACATCATTATTGTTTTAACGTTTTCAGTTTGTTGATGTGTATTTGTACAATGCTCAATATGCACAATATGTTTGTGGTAAAAAAAAATAAGCCATTGGTATGATAGCTATAGAGGAACCACCTTAGAACCTGCTGATTCTGTTTAGGATTTTGTTTTTTTTCTTAATTACAGTCTTTAGACCAGTCCCACTGAAAAGTAGGTAACCACCACTACAGACAATAAGTCATACCGATGCCATGTTACCCTGAGATATTTTTTTTCGATTCTCACATTGGAATAGTTTGGACAATTTAAATTGTAAGTATTTATGCAAATCTAAAAAACGGTATTCTATGCATCGTTTGTCCTTGTTTTGTTTCCTCTGGATTTAAAAAGGCTGTTTTTGTCGAGTTTGTTACTTACTTTAAATTCATTCCACGTTTGCTTTTGCCTTTGACAAAATATTTGATAAATTATATTGAGACCATGTAGAATGTACAGCGCAGGCACATGCCAACTTGTCCACAAGAATGACAAGAAAAACAAATGTTCCTCAATACTACATTTATTTCAGCAACATTACCATTCCTGAGATATAATGTTATGTAGCACTTCGTAGTGGAATATACATTTGCATTTGTTTTAAATAGATTAGAAATAATGCACTGTAAGTAGGAATCTTTCTTTGAACCTATTTCTCCGGAGAGTGAACGTTTTTTGTACTTTCTGTGTGTGATCAGATGACTTTGGAAAATAAAAACATCAACCGATATTTATTATGTGCGAGTATGTCTAAGCGTTCATTTTCTAACCTATTTTCAACATCCTATAATTGTCGACATGTCATCACTTCAAACTACAAACACATGTCGGTTAAATGACACAGAACTTGAAAAGTAAGTTGATACACGACGATTTGTTCTTTGGTCTACACCTTTGTAGAACAGATAGTTTTTGCGAGCTGCAGTTGAATAATCTTAGCTACACGTCAAGGCATCAGCGTATATTTGTTAAATTAATTTAATATATATTTTAAATAAAGTACAGAAGGCCTAGCATAGCCTATATACAGAGCCGTGGTTATAGTTTAGAAATCTTTATCTTGTGTTATTTAAATATATATATATATATATATTATCCATAAGAAACCCCAATGGTCTGTTGCCTGTGTTTTACTGATATTTATTCAGTTTACGGATAGCATCATTACTAGGCCTATCCTAAATTATACATTCGCTATAATAGGGTTATTAACAATTAGCCTAGATTACTTTTTGACGAAAGCATAAAACATAAGGAGGTTATTTATACGGCAGTAGGCCTATTACGTTTGGGCCAATCCTTTTTCAATGTATTCTCCGTCTGGACTTGTGCATATAGGCCTAAAATAGATAGGTTGCGATAGGTGCATGGTCAAATACTAGGACAAGTTCAAAGCGACATGAAACAACGCACTCTGTTCCGTTTCGTGCTCTTCAAAATACACTTTTCACCAGAAATATTATTGTGCCAGAGATGCTTTTCTTGACAAATATAATTGATAAGCCTAGGCTAATCGTTCGGAAAATATTTAAAGCCATACTTTCAGCAGAGTTTCAGAAAAGGTATGTCAGAAACAAAAGCATTTTTAAATTCCGACTACTGACATACATGATATGAGGATATGCTGCTATGTGAAAACAACTTCACTTCTCCGATATGCCGACACAAACCTTGTTTTGGAATTACGTCAAGTCACCGTCGATTCAGCTCGGATAGAGAGAGACACGATCAACCCAACAACAGGTCAGAACCCGTCCCTGCTATTATTACTAATACGACATGACCCCCTTAATAAAACGGCTTTCTTTGAACAATAGAGACCAGTCTTGCGTGAGCCATTAATAGTTATTAGTTTATTTCGAGTCATTACTGCAGCCTGATCAAACAGCGTATAAGCATAAAGTATGTGTTTTATTTGGACAATAGGTGACCATTAGTCTACCCTGGAACAGAACAGAATAGAAATAATATGGAGTACTATATAGTTATCTTATTCCGTACTTATTCTGTAAAAATGTATATCAATAGAGTATAATCCGTGATAAATGGAGCATGGACCTCTGAGTGGTCAATCATTTAGGGCCATTGTTCTTAATACTCAAATTGCCCCTAATTTAATTCTACGTTTTATTCCATTCTATGTCACCATTGTAGTGTTTGATATTCAGCTTGTATTAAATGTAGATCGATTAAACATTGCTTGTGGAGACTCTGCTGGCCTTCGGTTCTGTGTTTTACCAGCTGGAGAATTAATTCATATCACCTTTATGCATTGTGATTTACACCTACTAATTCTTCAAGCCCCGAGCAATTGAGAGGTGTTAGATTTCCGTCATTTTCATCACCTTTAAAAAAAAAAATAGACCGCCTCATTATCGGCAGATAGGCACATAAACTGTGAACAAAATGTAGGACCAAACTACTCATATTCTCGGTAATTGGGGATGAATATTTTTTTCAGGGTTCAATTACGTACTCAATTACATACTTCATGGATGCTAGGATTTTGTTGTTAAATTGACACCGCTGTTTCTGTTCTGCTTGATGTATAAATCGAATGCAAACGAGTTCTCTTTTAGTAATCATAAATAACCTTATTGGTACTGTTGGAATGGGGATTAATCCATAGTATATTTAGTATAGTCGCCTGTATAGTATAGTTTATTATATTATAGTATAGCGTAGTACAGTATAGTACAGTAAAGTATAATATTGTATTGTATAGTAGTACAGTACAATATAGTAGAGTATGTTACAGTACAGTATAGTATACTACAGTATATTATATTATAGTATATTATAGTACAGTGCAGTACAGTATGGTATGGAATTATATTGTATAGTACAGTACAGTATACTATATTATAGTGTATTATAGTATAGTATTGCATTGTATAGTATAGTAGTATATTAATATATTATATTATAGTATTGCATAGGTTTATGGTATAGTAGGCATAATCTACAATAGATTATAGATTTGAAGATTGTAGATTATTTAATAGTATATTTATTATAGTATTTTCCAGAGCCATATGTGAGCCATATATTTAGAGATTTGGGACAACTTTTAGCCATTTCTTCTAATTCTAGACATTCAGTTACAGTTTCTTTCAATTTTCGCCTAAAATGACATACCCAAATCTAACTGCCTGTAGCTCAGGACCTGAAGGAAGGATATGCATATTCTTGATACCATTTGAAAGGAAACAATTTGAAGTTTGTGGAAATGTGAAAGGAATGTAGGAGAATATAACACATTAGATCTTGTAAAAGATAATACAAAGAAAAAAACATGTGTTCTTTCAACATTTTTGTGTGCCATCTTCTTTGAAATGCAAGAGAAAGGCCATAATGTATTATTCCAGCCCAAGCGCAATGTATATTTCGGCCACTAGATGGCAGCAGTGTATGTGTAAAGTTTATACTGATCCAATGAACCATTGTATTTCTGTTCAAGATTTTGTATCAAGACTGCCCAAATGTGCCTAATTGGTTTATTAATAATTTTAAGTTCATAACTGTGCACTGTCCTCAAACAATAGCATGGTGTTATTTCACTGTAATAGCTACTGTAAATTGGACAGTGCAGTTAGATAAACAAGAATTTAAGATTTCTGACAATATCAGATATGTCTATGTCCTGGGAAATGTTCTTGTTACTTACAACCTCATGCTAATCATATTAGCCTACGTTAGTGTAACCGATGTGAAATGACTAGCTAGGTAGCGGTGGTGCGCGCTAATAGCTTTTCAATCGGTGATGTCACTCGCTCTGAGGCCTTGAAGTAGTTGTTCCCCTTGCTCTGCAAGGGCAGCGGCTTTTTTGGCGCGATGGGTAACAATGCTTCGAGGGTGGCTGTAGTCAATGTGTGCAGAGGGTCCCTGGTTCGAGCCCAGGTAGGGGTGAGGAGAGGGACGGAAGCTATACTGTTACATTAGCTCAACCGTCCCAAGGGGGACCCACCAATAGAGGTTAAATATTCCCCATGTTATGTTAATGGGGAACTAACATGGCTGCCATACAATGTTGTAGTGTCATGTAAATAATGCAAAAACCCAACTCTCTAAATACACAGCTCTCGTCTGTCCTGTACCAAATGCCCTCAGTTCAGTTGTAGCCTTATGAACCCTGTGAGTGGTCCTATTATATTCAGAGGAAAACATTTAGACACTTATGAACCCTGTGAGTGGTCCTATTATATTCAGGGGAAAACATTTAGACACTTTCTGCTACCTGCCTCCTTGGCGTTGCCATGGAAATTGGACATTTACAGGCACAAATAAAATACCAGATGGTGTAGGTCCACAAAATGATCAGCTTTGTTCAGCAGCCACCATACCTCAAGAGAAATAAAGAGAAATAAAGAAATAATATTTATTATGATTATGTTATGCTGTTGATATTTCAAATTATAATTTAGACTACTAAAGTATTTCATATCTCTGGATTCCTTTTGTTCATATCTCATTTTACATGTAATTTTATGTAGGTTTAAATTACGCACTCAAGGTTAGGCCACCCGGCTGGCTGATCAAGAGTTCTTTAACTAATGTATATAATTAAATATTAGAACTCTAGAACTAGAGTTGATACCTATCTAATTAAATATTAGAACTCTAGAACTAGAGTTGAGACCTATCTAATTAAATATTAGAACTCTAGAACTAGAGTTGAGACCTATCTAATTAAATATTAGAACTCTAGAACTAGAGTTCAGACCTATAGAATTAAATATTAGAACTCTAGAACTAGAGTTCAGACCTATCTAATTAAATATTAGAACTCTAGAACTAGAGTTCAGACCTATAGAATTAAATATTAGAACTCTAGAACTAGAGTTCAGACCTATTGAATTAAATATTAGACCTAGAGTTCAGACCTATAGAATTAAATATTAGAACTCTAGAACTAGAGTTCAGACCTATAGAATTAAATATTAGACCTAGAGTTCAGACCTATAGAATTAAATATTAGAACTCTAGAACTAGAGTTGATACCTATCTAATTAAATATTAGAACTCTAGAACTAGAGTTCAGACCTATGGAATTAAATATTAGAACTCTAGAACTAGAGTTGAGACCTATCTAATTAAATATTAGAACTCTAGAACTAGAGTTGAGACCTATCTAATTAAATATTAGAACTCTACAACTAGAGTTCAGACCTATTGAATTAAATATTAGACCTAGAGTTCAGACCTATAGAATTAAATATTAGAACTCTAGAACTAGAGTTCAGACCTATATAATTAAATATTAGACCTAGAGTTCAGACCTATAGAATTAAATATTAGAACTCTAGAACTAGAGTTGAGACCTATATAGTTAAATATTATTACTCTAGAACTATAGTTCAGACCTATATAATTAAATATTAGAACTCTACAACTAGAGTTTAGACCTAAATATTTTAATTAAATATTATAACTTCAGAATGACATTAAAACTCCCGAACTAGAGACTAAAACTACAGTGATAGAACCAGAGAACGACATAGGACTGATAATCAGAGACCCTAATAGAAGACATAAAAGGGGATATTTACTGTCAAGCTAACAGACATCATGCATTGCAACAGTGAAATCCGTAGCATTTCCAGTAAGTGCCATATGAGTCAGTTGCGTGGTATCTGAGCTATGAGCGTTCTTCTACTCTCTGCTGATTGAAAGATGTAATTAATCTCTATTACTAATTAGTGACTGGCAGTCCCACGAGGCTCCATTATGAGGCCCCTGTTTGCCTGGATGTCAAAGACAAAGACCGCTCACATTGACATGACATAGATGGAAACGTTCCCTTTACATTTTCTCAAGTTAAAACAAAACCCCAACTGTTCTTTCTTATTCAATAGTTCTCAAACGTTATGCTTAAAGTAAACGCCATAAAGTGAGAATAAGTGTGCTTCCTTTGTTGAAAGCCAGACAAGAGTTTTCAAGGGTTGTGTGAAGATGAATATGCCTTACATTACAGTGTAATAGTGTTTTGAAACCTGGTGGAAGTGTAGGCTATTAGTAGCAGTCGTTATAATGACTGTGAGCGATAGCATTAATCAGACAACTACATAATCTTCAGTACCTCTGTGTGTGTATGAGTTAGTGTGTGTGTGTGTGTGTGTGTGTGTGTGTGTGTGTGTGTGTGTGTGTGTGTGTGCATTAGTGCACTGTAAAAAGTCATTCGTTCCGCTAACAATTCATTATTTTGTGTGGAAACCCGCTACCTAGAACCATATGAGTAACCCAACTCAAAGTACAGCACCTTCACAAAGTCTTCATACCCCCTTTGACTTAGTTCACATTTTCTTGTGTTACAGCCTGAATTCAAAATGGATGAAATAGATTTTTTTTCTCGTCCCATAATGACAAAGTGAAAACATGTTGTTAGAAATAATAAATATTCATATCTAATTTACATAAGTATTCACAACCCTGAGTCAATACATGTTAGAATCAGCCTTTTGCAGCGATTACAGCTATGAGTCTTTCTGGGTAAGTCTGATATTTTTCCACACCTGGATTGTACAATATTTGCCCATTATTCTTTTCAACATTCTTCAAGCTCTGTCAATATAAGGGCACAAGGCGAGACCCAGATGCAGACAAGGCGAGACCCAGATGCAGACAAGGCGAGACCCAGATGCAGACAAGGCGAGACCCAGATGCAGACAAGGCGAGACCCAGATGCAGACAAGGCGAGACCCAGATGCAGACAAGGCGAGACCCAGATGCAGACAAGGCGAGACCCAGATGCAGACAAGGCGAGACCCAGATGCAGACAAGGCATGACCTGGTTCTCATAATGTCCCCTCGCTGTGTTGAAAGCTCTATTCCACTCAACTCCTTCGCGTATCCGAACCAGGTGGTAAACAGTCCCGAAGGTCCAGCTTGGAAAAAAATGGTGGCCCCCTGGAGAGGTTCAAAAGCCGAGTAGAGGAATTATAGGGGGTAACGATTCTTAACCGTAATGTCATTTAAACCCCGGTGGTCAATGCATATTCAGGGGAAAACATTTAGACACTTATGCACCCGCATGCCCGACTAGCATCACCACCCTGGATGGTTCCGACCTTGAATATGTGGACATCTATAAGTACCTAGGTGTCTGGCTAGACTGCAAACTCTCCTTCCAGACTCACATCAAACATCTCCAATCGAAAATCAAATCAAGAGTCGGCTTTCTATTCCGCAACAAAGCCTCCTTCACTCACGCCGCCAAGCTTACCCTAGTAAAACTGACTATCCTACCGATCCTCGATTTCGGCGATGTCATCTACAAAATGGCTTCCAACACTCTACTCAGCAAACTGGATGCAGTCTATCATAGTGCCATCCGTTTTGTCACCAAAGCACCTTATACCACCCACCACTGCGACTTGTATGCTCTAGTCGGCTGGCCCTCGCTACATATTCGTCGCCAGACCCACTGGCTCCAGGTCATCTACAAGTCCATGCTAGGTAAAGCTCCGCCTTATCTCAGTTCACTGGTCACGATGGCAACACCCATCCGTAGCACACGCTCCAGCAGGTGTATCTCACTGATCATCCCTAAAGCCAACACCTCATTTGGCCGCCTTTCGTTCCAGTACTCTGCTGCCTGTGACTGGAACGAACTGCAAAAATCTCTGAAGTTGGAGACTTTTATCTCCCTCACCAACTTCAAACATCAGCTATCCGAGCAGCTAACCGATCGCTGCAGCTGTACATAGTCTATTGGTAAATAGCCCACCCATTTTCACCTACCTCATTCCCATACTGTTTTTATACTGTTTTTTTAAATTTATTTATTTACTTTTCTGCTCTTTTGCACACCAATATCTCTACCTGTACATGACCATCTGATCATTTATCACCCCAGTGTTAATCTGCAAAATTGTATTATTCGCCTACCTCCTCATGCCTTTTGCACACATTGTATATAGACTGCCCATTTATTTTTTTCTACTGTGTTATTGACTTGTTAATTGTTTACTCCATGTGTAACTCTGTGTTGTCTGTTCACACTGCTATGCTTTATCTTGGCCAGGTCGCAGTTGCAAATGAGAACTTGTTCTCAACTAGCCTACCTGGTTAAATAAAGAACTTACCTGGTTAAATAAAGGTGTTCTCAACTAGCCTACCTGGTTAAATAAAGGTGTTCTCAACTAGCCTACCTGGTTAAATAAAGGTGAAATAAAAATAAAAAATAAAAAATAAAAAATTATGAACCCTGTGAGTGGTCCTATTATATTCAGGGGAAAACATTTAGTCACTTCCTGCTACCTGCCTCCTTGGCGTTGCCATGGAAATTGGACATTTAGAGGCACAAATAAAACACCAGATGGTGTAGGTCTACAAAATGATCAGCTTTGTTCAGCAGCCACCATACCTCAAGAGAAATAAAGATACATATTTATTATGATTATGTTATGCTGTTGATATTTCAAATGATAATTTAATGCACGGATAATTGCAAATGATAACCGGCAGGAGATGCAGACGAACGGCCCCAGTAGCCAGAGACTCCTTTATGTACTCCTCCATGGCCTTGGTCTCCGGCCCGGATAGAGAATATAGCCTACCATGAGGTGCAGGAGGATGGTGCAGGAGAAGAGAAGTACCAAGTGCCTTGCTGAAGACCTCCATGAGGTCGTGGTACTCTGTGGGGACGGCAGAGAAATCCGAGACTTGACTTAAGCCCTGAGGAGTCCATCTCAGGGAAGGCTGCAGTGCTTTGAGTTCATGGGAATGGCAGAACGGATTCCAACCCAGGATTGATCTTGTGGTCCAGTGAATAACGGGGTTGTGATTTTTGAGCCAAGAAAATCCCAAAACAGGAACATGGGGGGAATCAATGAGGAGAAGCTGTATAGCCTCACTGTGATTTCCTGAAACCCGTAGATTAACAGGAACAGTGCTGTGGGTGACTCTGCCAATGGAGTGGCTGTTCCAGTGCTCTAGTGTCCATGGGAACAGAAAGGAGTTGAGTGGGGACTTCATAAACCAGGGTAGCGTCCATAAAACTCTCATCCACCCCCAGAGCCAATGAGCACCCGGAGAGATTTAGACTGGTCTCCCCACAGCAGTATCACAAAAAAAGGAGTGCAGTTGATGGGATTTAGAGGATTCCCAGTCTGGCTCACCAGAGTACTTGTACCTACTACAGAAATAGGTCTCTTAACTGGGCAGGTGGCTACATAATGTCCCGCAGCCCCACAGTACAGACACCTGTTGGAACTTAGCCTATGTGAACGTTCCATAGGCAATAATATAGCTCTGCCCAGTTGCATATCTTCCAGAGTATCTGACTCACCTGTCACCAATGATTCTCGAGGGAGCTCGGGTGGCTTCGGATCCTCTTGGAAAAACAGTCTTCAGGGACTTCCGGATTCCTACGAAGATGAGCGAGCCACTGCGGATGAACGAGGGTGACCTCGGCCAGATCTCCTCTCACTCCTGCCTTCCCTTAGACGTCCATCAACACTAATGATGAGGGGCGATGAGGGAGTCGAGGTCCACTGGTAATTTCAGAGCAGCCAGATCATCTTTTACATCCTCAGATAATCTGTGAAGAAAGGTATCAAAAAGAGACTCTGGATTCCAGGCGCTCTCAGCGGCCAACGTACGAAAGTCAACAGTCAGCCACACTACGGGAGTCTTGACGTAATTCAAGATGTTCAAGATGTTTCCCTATTTAGGGAAATAGGGAAAAAGTTACTGGGTGGTTGGGGGTTCTCAGAGGTGGCAGGCTGCCTATGAGCTAACTCCCTGATTTGCTCCATAATAGCCTTAAACCCTTGGTCATGGCATTCCGTCAGGGAACGAAGATGGCTGTAGCTCAAAAATAAGAGAGCACTGAGAAAGACAACCCCGGCAGGTACCAGGATCCCCAGAATGTTGCTCTGGAGGTGGTAAGCGGGGTTCCATAATAGCCTTAAACCCTTGGTCATGGCATTCCGCCAGGGAACGAAGCCCTTCCACAAGTTCCTGTAGTAACTCTTCATGCCTCCCAATGGTGGCTCCTTGCAGGGAGACAGCGTGGCGGAGCTGGTCCCAGTCTGCTGGGTCTGTCATGGCCAGTTTGTACTATAAGGGCACAAGGCAAGACCTAGATGCAGACACGGGAGGCAGATGGTTTGAGTCTTGATATTTAATTAACAACCCAAAGGGAAGGCAAGAGAATGGTCGTGGACAGGCAAAAGATCAAAACCAGTTGAGAGTCCAGGAGGTACAGAGTTGCAAGCAGGCTCGAGGTCAGGGCAGGCAGAATGGTCAGGCAGGTGGGTACGGAGTCCAAAAAACAGACAAGGGTCAAAACCGAGAGGACTAGCAAAAAGAGAAGAGAAGCAGGAGTACAGGAAAAACGCTGGTTGACTTGAAAAACATACAAGACCAACTGGCACAGAGAGACAAGAATCACAGCGATATATACACCACATATAATAAGCAACACAGGAGGGGTGAGGACAATCGCAAGACAGGTGAAACAGATCAGGGTGTGAAAGTCAAATTGGTTGTTGATCATTGCTAGACAACCATTTTCAAGTCTTGCCATAGATTTTCAAGCAGTTTTAAGTCAAAACTGTAACTTGGCCACTCAGGAACATTCACTGTCATCTTGGTAAGCATCTCCACTGTATATTTGGCCTTGTGTTTTAGGTTCTTGTCCTGCTGAAAGGTGAATTCATCCCCAGTGTCTGGTGGAAAGCAGATTGAACCAGGTTTTCCTCTAGGATTTTGCCTGTGCTTAGCTCCATTTCATTAATTTTTTTATCCTGAAAAACTCCCCATTCCTTAACGATTACAAGCAAACCCATAACATGATGCAGCCAACCACTAGGCTTGAAAATATGGAGAGTGGTACTCAGTAATGTGTTGTATTTGTCACGCCTGCTCCCGCTCTCGCTCTCTGGCATTCAAGGGCGCCAGGTTGCCCTTCATGACGCACACTTGTCACCATCATTACACGCAGCTGCGCAATATTGGACTCATGTGAACTCCATTGCTTTGTTGATTGCCCCAGTTGTATCTGTCTGTTCCTCCGTCGGTTCCCCCGTGTCGGCATTGATGTTGTTATTTTTCCCCTGTCCAGACGCTGTTCCTGTTATGTTTCATGTCCGTTGTTTATTAAATGTTCACTCCCTGTACCTGCTTCTCGTCTCCAGCTTCGCAATCCCCACAGAATGCTGACACCACTAAAGGAAGCATCAGGGAGTTTTGGATTTTTGTTTTGGTTCGTGACGTCGGGTCCGGGTGCCGTCGCCAATGGAACCGGTGGTGCCTCAGCTAGCTCGTTTTGGCTTCCACGCCTTAGCTAGCTCGTTTTGGCTTCCACGCCTTAGCTAGCTCGTTTTGGCTTCCACGCCTTAGCTAGCTCGTTTTGGCTCCCACGCCTTAGCTAGCTCGTCTGGATCCCACGCCTCAGCCGGCTCGTCTGGCTCCCATGCCTCAGCCGGCTCGTCTGGCTCCCACGCCTCAGCCGGCTCGTCTGGCTCCCACGCCTCAGCCGGCTCGTCTGGCTCCCACGCCTCAGCCGGCTCGTCTGGCTCCCACGCCTCAGCCGGCCCGTCTGGCTCCCACGCGCCTCAGCCGGCCCGTCAGGCTCCTGCGCCTCAGCCTGGCTCGTCGGCTACTATTATTCTGACATTTCACATTCTTAAAATAAAGTGGTGATCCTAACTGACCGAAGACAGGGAATTTTTACTAGGATTAAATGTCAGGTATTGTGAAAAACTGAGTTGAAATGTATTTGCTTAAGGTGTATGTAAACTTCCGACTTCAACTGTATTTAGCCTCATTATTGCTATTTTATTCTGTTACTATTTATTTTTTTATTCAGCAAATATTTTTCTTACTTTTTAACTCTGCATTGTTGGGAATGGGCTCGTAAGTAAGCATTTCATGGTAAAGTCTACATCTGTTATATTCAGCACATGCAACCAATACAATTTGATTTGATTGTTGAGCACAGCACTCATTCCGTTTAGCTGCAGCATTACAGGATAATGAATTAGCCTCCGTCATAAAGATTGGTGTACAGGACCTTGTTGATGGTGGGAATGGCTTGTCTCATTATTGAATGTCAATTTGCTGGACGGCTTTGACATCCGTCCATCATGATGAATTACACATCATAGCACAACAAACTGCTTAATACTATTACAGAAATATATTTTTATTTCCTTAAACATGCATACATCATTGTGTAAAAGCCAAACATTTTGGAATTACACACAATCCTATAAAAACAGAGACAAGTGGCACTATTAAGTACTCATAACTTGTAAAAACTTTAGAATTCTATATGAGCACAACACAGCACAATAAATCAAGTGTCTGACTGCTATTTCATTTTATTATTTCAAGTATTACATAATGGAGTCAAGTAATAATTACTTATTAAAATATATTTTACATTGACTTTATAATAATAATAATAATCATAACTTGTAAAAATCTATAATTTTAGATTAGCAGAACACACATAAATAAAGTTATATTTACTCAATAACCTAATATTTGTTAAGAACTCAAAAACATTAAGTGATAGAACACCTGATTGACTAGTGAGTAGAACTTATATGATGTGAGTTCTACAGGCAGTTGGAGATGTTTAAGTAACCACTACTCAATTGCTTTAATGAGTTACACAATTACTTTTTATAATGTGTACGTGTGTGATAATTATTGTGTTATTGATCAAAATGAGACTAATTAATACAAGTTTCCTGGGTTCCTCTTTTAGTACTGATTTTATAATCTAGAAAATATTTAAGTGCAACAATTAAAATGAATCAAACAATGTAATTCCTCCTAAGACCTAGTAGTTATACACTTCTGTATACATGATTAATGCTGTTATGATGATTAAAGTCCTTCAGATACAACCAGCCTGCAGTAGAGGCAAGAGAGCATGAAGCTAGTTGCGTTTGGATTATATAGCATGAGCTGCTATAGAAATCTGGCAGGGTAATGGGTTAAGATAGGTTAGCATGGTTACGGTAGGTTAACAGGGTAAAGGGTTAAGATAAGTTAGCAGGGTTAAGATAGGTTGACTGCTTGACTTATTCATTTTTAGCTCCTAGTTGCTGAAAACAGCAAATGGTTCAGTTGTCAGCATTGTTGAGTGTCTGTACAAAGAGATGACAACTCACAACAAGCCTTGCATCCCCATAAATGATCAGCCCCAAATCTTCCCCCGTGTTACGGAGTGGAAAGCCCAAAATCTCCCCCCCCCGTGTTACGGAGTGGAAAGCCCCAAATCTTCCCCCCGTGTTACGGAGTGGAAAGCCCCAAATCTCCCCCCCGTGTTACGGAGTGGAAAGCCCCAAATCTTCCCCCCGTGTTACGGAGTGAAAAGCCCAAATCTTCCCCCGTGTTACGGAGTGGAAAGCCCCAAATCTCCCCGTGTTACGGAGTGGAAAGCCCAAATCTTCCCCCGTGTTACGGAGTGGAAAGCCCCAAATCCCCCCGTGTTACGGAGTGGAAAGCCCCAAATCTCCCCCCGTGTTACGGAGTGGAAAGCCCCAAATCCCCCCCGTGTTACGGAGTGGAAAGCCCCAAATCCCCCCGTGTTACGGAGTGGAAAGCCCCAAATCTCCCCCCGTGTTACGGAGTGGAAAGCCCCAAATCTCCCCCCGTGTTACGGAGTGGAAAGCCCCAAATCTCCCCCCGTGTTACGGAGTGGAAAGCCCCAAATCTCCCCCCCGTGTTACGGAGTGGAAAGCCCCAAATCTTCCCCCGTGTTACGGAGTGGAAAGTTTCCCTGACACGTGACAGTTCTGCCACATCAGTCTTACTGCCTTCATCCACATTTGATGTATTGTATGAATATACACTGTATGTATCATCGTTTAAAAAAAAAACTTTTGGTAGGTTGTTTGTCTAAGAGGAATTGCACAAAATGCACATTTTGCATAGTGTAGACAGTAAAGGTTAATGCAATCCTTTTGTTAGCGTATAAAACAATCTATTATGGATTTGATTCGACTTTAATTAAGAGTAGAATCATGCTCTGTGATGTCTGACATTGACTGAAGTAATTCAGGGAATTTTTTATGTGATTGACAGGGCTGATGATGAAGCCGAGTGTAATGATGGGTGTCTAGAGTTATGTTGAGACAGGAGAGATGGGTGGGCAACGTGCAACCGATTGGTGTCATGACTTGACGAAGGGAACTTCCAGTTTCTTGTAGTGCGATCAAAACGTCTAACCTAGGAGCAGTGGTGGGCCCTTTATGGACCATATAGACACAGATGAGGATACACATACTTTGGGGCGGCTGGTAGCCTCGTGGTTAGAGGGGCGGCTGGTAGCCTCGTGGTTAGAGGGGCGGCAGGTAGCCTAGTGGTTAGAGGGGCGGCAGGTAGCCTAGTGGTTAGAGGGGCGGCAGGTAGCCTAGCGGTTAGAGCGTTGGGCCAGTAACCGTAAAGGTTGATAGATTGAATCTCCGAGCTGTCTAGGTAAAAATCTGTCACTCTACCCCTGAACAAGGCAGTTAACTAACCCACTGTTCCTAGGCTGTCATTGTAAATAAGAATTTGTTCTTAACTGACTTGCCTAGTTAAGTATACTGAAGTTGAATATAGACAGTATGACCTTGTTGGATTTGGACCCTCAGAAAGCTAGAGATAACATTTAATGCACATAACATGCCTTTTGATAAGTTCAACCTTTGTTTTAGACAATCTGATTTGATCAAGAGAAGTGGCATGATGATACATAACCAATTATAGTTATAAGACGATATCAGTTCTTTATCAAATCAAAGTTTTATAGGTCACATACACACGGTTAGCTGATGTTAATGCGAATGTAGATAAATACTTGTGCTTCTAGTTCCGACAGTGCAGGGTAGCCTAGTGGTTAGAGTGTACAGGCGGCAGGGTAGCCTAGTGGTTAGAGTGTACAGGCGGCAGGGTAGCCTAGTGGTTAGAGTGTACAGGCGGCAGGGTAGCCTAGTGGTTAGAGTGTACAGGCGGCAGGGTAGCCTAGTGGTTAGAGTGTAGAGGTGGCAGGGTAGCCTAGTGGTTAGAGTGTACAGGCGGCAGGGTAGCCTAGTGGTTAGAGTGTACAGGCGGCAGGGTAGCCTAGTGGTTAGAGTGTACAGGCGGCAGGGTGGCCTAGTGGTTAGAGTGTACAGGCGGCAGGTTAGCCTAGTGGTTAGAGTGTAGAGGTGGCAGGGTAGCCTAGTGGTTAGAGTGTAGAGGCGGCAGGGTAGCCTAGTGGTTAGAGTGTAGAGGCGGCAGGGTAGCCTAGTGGTTAGAGTGTACAGGCGGCAGGGTAGCCTAGTAGTTAGAGTGTAGAGGTGGCAGGGTGGCCTAGTGGTTAGAGTGTACAGGCGGCAGGGTAGCCTAGTGGTTAGAGTGTAGAGGCGGCAGGGTAGCCTAGTGGTTAGAGTGTAGAGGCGGCAGGGTAGCCTAGTGGTTAGAGTGTACAGGCGGCAGGGTAGCCTAGTGGTTAGAGTGTAGAGGTGGCAGGGTAACCTAGTGGTTAGAGTGTACAGGCGGCAGGGTAGCCTAGTGGTTAGAGTGTACAGGCGGCAGGGTAGCCTAGTGGTTAGAGTGTACAGGCGGCAGGGTAGCCTAGTGGTTAGAGTGTACAGGCGGCAGGGTAGCCTAGTGGTTAGAGTGTACAGGCGGCAGGGTAGCCTAGTGGTTAGAGTGTAGAGGGGGCAGGGTAGCCTAGTGGTTAGAGTGTACAGGCGGCAGGGTAGCCTAGTGGTTAGAGTGTAGAGGTGGCAGGGTAGCCTAGTGGTTAGAGTGTACAGGCGGCAGGGTAGCCTAGTGGTTAGAGTGTACAGGCGGCAGGGTAGCCTAGTGGTTAGAGTGTACAGGCGGCAGGGTAGCCTAGTGGTTAGAGTGTACAGGCGGCAGGGTAGCCTAGTGGTTAGAGTGTACAGGCGGCAGGGTAGCCTAGTGGTTAGAGTGTAGAGGTGGCAGGGTAGCCTAGTGGTTAGAGTGTACAGGCGGCAGGGTAGCCTAGTGGTTAGAGTGTACAGGCGGCAGGGTAGCCTAGTGGTTAGAGTGTACAGGCGGCAGGGTAGCCTAGTGGTTAGAGTGTACAGGCGGCAGGTTAGCCTAGTGGTTAGAGTGTAGAGGTGGCAGGGTAGCCTAGTGGTTAGAGTGTAGAGGCGGCAGGGTAGCCTAGTGGTTAGAGTGTAGAGGCGGCAGGGTAGCCTAGTGGTTAGAGTGTACAGGCGGCAGGGTAGCCTAGTGGTTAGAGTGTAGAGGTGGCAGGGTAGCCTAGTGGTTAGAGTGTACAGGCGGCAGGGTAGCCTAGTGGTTAGAGTGTAGAGGCGGCAGGGTAGCCTAGTGGTTAGAGTGTAGAGGCGGCAGGGTAGCCTAGTGGTTAGAGTGTACAGGCGGCAGGGTAGCCTAGTGGTTAGAGTGTAGAGGCGGCAGGGTAGCCTAGTGGTTAGAGTGTAGAGGTGGCAGGGTAGCCTAGTGGTTAGAGTGTACAGGCGGCAGGGTAGCCTAGTGGTTAGAGTGTACAGGCGGCAGGGTAGCCTAGTGGTTAGAGTGTAGAGGCGGCAGGGTAGCCTAGTGGTTAGAGTGTACAGGCGGCAGGGTAGCCTAGTGGTTAGAGTGTAGGTGGCGGCAGGGTAGCCTAGTGGTTAGAGTGTAGAGGCGGCAGGGTAGCCTAGTGGTTAGAGTGTACAGGCGGCAGGGTAGCCTAGTGGTTAGAGTGTAGAGGCGGCAGGGTAGCCTAGTGGTTAGAGTGTAGAGGCGGCAGGGTAGCCTAGTGGTTAGAGTGTACAGGCGGCAGGGTAGCCTAGTGGTTAGAGTGTAGAGGCGGCAGGGTAGCCTAGTGGTTAGAGTGTACAGGCGGCAGGGTAGCCTAGTGGTTAGAGTGTAGAGGCGGCAGGGTAGCCTAGTGGTTAGAGTGTAGAGGCGGCAGGGTAGCCTAGTGGTTAGAGTGTAGAGGCGGCAGGGTAGCCTAGTGGTTAGAGTGTAGAGGCGGCAGGGTAGCCTAGTGGTTAGAGTGTAGAGGTGGCAGGGTAGCCTAGTGGTTAGAGTGTACAGGCGGCAGGGTAGCCAGGGTAGCCTAGTGGTTAGAGTGTACAGGCGGCAGGGTAGCCTAGTGGTTAGAGTGTACAGGCGGCAGGGTAGCCTAGTGGTTAGAGTGTAGAGGCGGCAGGGTAGCCTAGTGGTTAGAGTGTAGAGGCGGCAGGGTAGCCTAGTGGTTAGAGTGTACAGGCGGCAGGGTAGCCTAGTGGTTAGAGTGTACAGGCGGCAGGGTAGCCTAGTGGTTAGAGGGCAGCCTGTAGAGGCGGCAGGGTAGCCTAGTGGTTAGAGTGTACAGGCGGCAGGGTAGCCTAGTGGTTAGAGTGTAGAGGCGGCAGGGTAGCCTAGTGGTTAGAGTGTACAGGCGGCAGGGTAGCCTAGTGGTTAGAGTGTACAGGCGGCAGGGTAGCCTAGTGGTTAGAGTGTAGAGGTGGCAGGGTAGCCTAGTGGTTAGAGTGTAGAGGTGGCAGGGTAGCCTAGTGGTTAGAGTGTACAGGCGGCAGGGTAGCCTAGTGGTTAGAGTGTACAGGCGGCAGGGTAGCCTAGTGGTTAGAGTGTAGAGGCGGCAGGGTAGCCTAGTGGTTAGAGTGTACAGGCGGCAGGGTAGCCTAGTGGTTAGAGTGTAGAGGCGGCAGGGTAGCCTAGTGGTTAGAGTGTAGAGGCGGCAGGGTAGCCTAGTGGTTAGAGTGTACAGGCGGCAGGGTAGCCTAGTGGTTAGAGTGTACAGGCGGCAGGGTAGCCTAGTGGTTAGAGTGTAGAGGCGGCAGGGTAGCCTAGTGGTTAGAGTGTAGAGGCGGCAGGGTAGCCTAGTGGTTAGAGCGTAGAGGTGACAGAGTAGCCTAGTGGTTAGAGCGTAGAGGCGGCAGGGTAGCCTAGTGGTTAGTGCGTAGAGGCGGCAGAGTAGCCTAGTGGTTAGAGTGTAGAGGCGGCAGAGTAGCCTAGTGGTTAGAGTGTAGAGGCGGCAGAGTAGCCTAGTGGTTAGAGTGTAGAGGCGGCAGGGTAGCCTAGTGGTTAGAGTGTAGAGGCGGCAGGGTAGCCTAGTGGTTAGAGTGTACAGGCGGCAGGGTAGCCTAGTGGTTAGAGTGTAGAGGCGGCAGGGTAGCCTAGTGGTTAGAGTGTACAGGCGGCAGGGTAGCCTAGTGGTTAGAGTGTAGAGGCGGCAGGGTAGCCTAGTGGTTAGAGTGTACAGGCGGCAGGGTAGCCTAGTGGTTAGAGTGTACAGGCGGCAGGGTAGCCTAGTGGTTAGAGCGTAGAGGCGGCAGAGTAGCCTAGTGGTTAGAGCGTAGAGGTGGCAGGGTAGCCTAGTGGTTAGTGTGTAGAGGCGGCAGAGTAGCCTAGTGGTTAGAGTGTAGAGGCGGCAGAGTAGCCTAGTGGTTAGAGTGTAGAGGCGGCACAAAGTGTAGTCCCTTTACACAAATGTAAAGGGATGAATAAGAGTATGTACATATAAAAAAATTCAGCAAAAAAAAAAAAAGTCCCTTTTTCAGGACCCTGTCTTTCAAAGATAATTCATAAAAATCCAAATAACTTCACAGATCTCCATTGTAAAGGGTTTAAACACTGTTTCCTCATGCGTTCCCATGTTCAATGAACCATAAACAATTAATGAACATGCACCTGTGGAACGGTCTTTAAGACAGACAGTAGGCAATTAAGGTCACAGTTATGAAAACTTAGGACACTAAAGAGGCCTTTGTACTGACTCCGAAAAACACCAAAAGAAAGATGCTCAGGGTCCCTGCTCATCTGCGTGAATGTGCCTTAGGCATGCTGCAAGGAGGCATGAGGACTGCAGATGTGGCCAGAGCAATACATTGCAATGTCTGTACTGTGAGTCGCCTAAGACAGTGCTACAGGGAGACAGGACGGACAGCTGATCGTCCTCGCAGTGGCAGACCACGTGTAACAACACCTGCACAGGATTGGTACATCCGAACATCACACCTGCGGGACAGGTACAGGATGGCAACAACAACTGCCCGAGTTACGCCAGGAATGCACAATCCCTCCATCAGTGCTCAGACTGTCCGCAATAGTCTGAGAGAGGCTAGACTGAGGGCTTGTAGGCCTGTTGTAAGGCAGGTCCTCACCAGACATCACCGGGAACAACGTTGCCTAATGGCACAAACCCACCATGCTGGACCAGGCAGGACTGGCAAAAAGTGCTCTTCACTGACGAGTTGCGGGTTTGTCTCACCAGGGGTGATGGTCGGATTCACATTTATCGTCAAAGGAATGAGCGTTACACCGAGGCCTGTACTCTGGAGCGGGATTAATTAGGAGGTGGAGGGTCCGTCATGGTCTGGGGAGGTGTGTCACAGCATCATCGGACTGAGCTTGTTGTCATTGCACGCAATCTCAACGCTGTGTGTTACAGGGAAGACATCCTCCTCCCTCATGTGGTACCCTTCCTGCAGGCTCATCCTGACATGACCCTGCAGCATGACAATGCTGGTTCTGTGCATGATTTCCTGCAAGACAGGAATGTCAGTGTTCTGCCATGGCCAGCGAAGAGCCCGGATCTCAATCCCATTGAGCATGTCTGGGACCTGTTGGATCGGAGGGTGAGGGCTAGGGCCATTCCCCGCAGAAATGTCCAGGAACATGCAGGTGCCTTGGTGGAAGAGTGGGGTAACATCTCACAGCAAGAACTGGCAAATCTGGTGCAGTCCATGAGGAGGAGATGCACTGCAGTACTTAATGCAGCTGGTGGCCAGACCAGATACTGACGGTTACTTTTAATTTTGAACCCCCCTTTGTTCAGAGACACATTATTCCATTTCTGTTAGTCACACGTCTGTGGAACTTGTTCAGTTTATGTCTCAGTTGTTGAATCTTGTTATGTTCATTCAAATATTTATACATGCTAAGTTTGCTGAAAATAAACGCAGTTGACAGTGAGAGTATTTTTGTTTCTTTTTTTGCTGAGTTTCAATGGATGAGCGATGGCCGGGAGGCAAGATACAGTAGATGATATAGAATACAGTATTTGCATATGAGATGAGTAATGTAGGATATGTAAACATTATAAAAGTGGCGTTATTTAAGATATTAGTTCTTTAAGCTAAGTACCCCCGGGCAGGTTCCATACCCCAAACCATCCCATTAATCCTGCCTGTCTTTATACCTGTCTTTATACCTTGTGGCATAGCATCACGTGAGACAGGCACCTCCTCCACCACATGTCCAGCTAGATTTGTAGCTCTGAAATTGCCGCTGTGGATGTGATGATACCATGTCAAGAGTGGGTGTGATTTACAACTTAAATGATGTAATAATTACAGGTTGGCACGACCCGGGGAGCTCGTTAGCTGCTTTACAGACTGGAAGGGCCTGTTTCTTCGCCTGACACCTGTTTAGTCTGCAGTCATAGGCTCCAGGGTACTAGAGAAAAGGACAGCAGCTCTAACCAATTATAGGGTGCTGCTAGTCAGACCCAGATTGTAATTGATTGGTTTTATGAATCAGAAGAACAGGTTTTAAAGATGCATCATGGAATTTGTGTAGAATTTCAGCCAGTAGGTGTTGCCCAGGAGCCAAAAGGCTGTCCTTCCCCCCCCCCCCATCAGATTGTTCTCTACCTCATCCGTTTCGTATGATATGCTATGACCTGCAACATTTTTATTTTGTCTGTTTTCATTTTCCAATTCGTACTATATGTTACGAATGAGTTGTGCTTAAGGGCCCTGGAATGCGTCTTTAATTAAAGTGTAATGAACAATGAAAAAAAATATATATATATATATGCCACTTTGGACAAATCTGGAAGAATCTATTCTTAAATGTTCAGCGAAATAATCATTGGATTTGATTGTGTCTGTGTGTTTGTTGATGAGTCTTCCATCTCCACAGGGTCAGTGTCTTCAGTTGACAATAAGCTCAAGTATAAAGTATAAAGGCAAAGACTTGTGATCAGTCTAACACCATTCAGACGTATCAAAACATGTTCATCCCTGCCATTAAAACAACCATGATCTGTCTACACTACACACACACCATCCTGACTGCCATTAAAACAACCATGATCTGTCTACACTACACACACACACCACCCTGACTGCCATTAAAACAACCACGGTCTGTCTACACTACACACACACCACCCTGACTGCCATTAAAACAACCACAGTCTGTCTACACTACACACACACCATCCTGACTGCCATTAAAACAACCACGATCTGTCTACACTACACACACACCACCCTGACTGACATTAAAACAACCACGGTCTGTCTACACTACACACACACCATCCTGACTGCCATTAAAACAACCATGATCTGTCTACACTACACACACACCACCCTGACTGACATTAAAACAACCACGGTCTGTCTACACTACACACACACCATCCTGACTGCCATTAAAACAACCATGATCTGTCTACACTACACACACACCACCCTGACTGCCATTAAAACAACCACGGTCTGTCTACACTACACACACCATCCTGACTGCCATTAAAACAACCATGATCTGTCTACACTACACACACACCACCCTGACTGCCATTAAAACAACCACGGTCTGTCTACACTACACACACACCACCCTGACTGCCATTAAAACAACCACGATCTGTCTACACTACACACACACCACCCTGACTGACATTAAAACAACCACGGTCTGTCTACACTACACACACACCACCCTGACTGACAGTCCTTTTAGCTATCGCTAAGGGCTCAGTACCGTATGTGACTGACATGTTGGATTGACCCAGAATGACACAACGAGATAGACGCGTGTACTTAAGTGCTATCTCAACGTAAGGACTAGATATAATGATGTTTTGAATACAAACACCCAGCTATTTCTCACCCTGGCAAACATGTCTTATAACGCTTTCAGACATAACAAAGGTGTGTTTACTATCATTGAAATAAACACCGATTGGATTAGAATGAATCACCCGTAGCAACCCTTAGTAACACCTGCTGCTGGAAAACTCTGTAGAACCAGATCTGTGGTTCCTTCAAAACACACGGAAAGCCACAGTTTAAAGGGAAGACGATCCTTTCTTTTCTCCTATTCAAATGTATTTAGTTCTGTATTTAATTCTGTATTTAATTCTGTCCATGAGCTGTTCTTGTCTGTTGATGTTCTGTATGTAGTTCTGTCCATTAGCTGTTCTTGTCTACTGATGTTCTCTATTTAGTTCTGTATTTAGTTCTGTCCATTAGCTGTTCTTGTCTATTGATGTTCTGTATGTAGTTCTGTCCATTAGCTGTTCTTGTCTATTGATGTTCTGTATGTAGTTCTGTCCATTAGCTGTTCTTGTCTATTGATGTTCTGTATGTAGTTCTGTCCATGAGCTGTTCTTGTCTGTTGATGTTCTGTATGTAGTTCTGTCCATTAGCTGTTCTTGTCTGTTGATGTTCTGTATGTAGTTCTGTCCATTAGCTGTTCTTGTCTACTGATGTTCTCTATTTAGTTCTGTATTTAGTTCTGTCCATTAGCTGTTCTTGTCTATTGATGTTCTGTATGTAGTTCTGTCCATTAGCTGTTCTTGTCTATTGATGTTCTGTATGTAGTTCTGTCCATTAGCTGTTCTTGTCTACTGATGTTCTCTATTTAGTTCTGTATGTAGTTCTGTCCATTAGCTGTTCTTGTCTGTTGATGTTCTGTATGTAGTTCTGTCCATTAGCTGTTCTTGTCTACTGATGTTCTGTATGTAGTTCTGTCCATGAGCTGTTCTTGTCTATTGATGTTCTGTATGTAGTTCTGTCCATGAGCTGTTCTTGTCTAATGATGTTCTGTATGTAGTTCTGTCCATGAGCTGTTCTTGTCTAATGATGTTCTGTATTATGTCATTCTGTATTATGTTTCATGTTTTGTGTTTTGCTTTTGCAACAACTAATGGGGATCGTAATAAAATACACCCCCAAAATACCTATATTACAGTAATAGAATGTTCTCTGTTCCTAATGTATCCATGGTCTAGGTCAAACTGGGTCCTAATGTTTCTCATACAGTAGCCTACTATTGGCCATGCCAGACCAAATACTTGTTTGCAATCACAACTCTGAAAAACAGACACTCTCACTTTTGGCTCAGACCTTGACTGACAGTTGATTAGTTGAGGACGTTGTCTGTTATACCAGCAGTTTTGCGTGGCTTTTAAGCAGATTTACCACTAATTAAGTCAATGCTAAAATATTTTTTAGCCAAAGCCACTTTGTGCGTTATGTTCACTGTGGTGGGGTGTAAAAATACCACAGCTATTACTGTATCATATCTAGCTGATGATTAATAAACATTGATGAGAAGCCTTCTCTTCCCCTGCCAACGCCTCTCCTGCAGACTCCAACGTTAAAGTGGCAATCTGGGATTTGAAAAAACAAAGCAACCACATTTTTTTGTTGTAATCAGCTGAGGGATGGGTTTGGAGAAATATAACCACTCACAAATTCATAGACGGAACTATGGTTGCCAGGACTATCCATGCGATGTATTATTATTTATTAATATTTATATTATTATACAGAGTATTTGGGGTTATGTTGGGGGGTAAGGACATTTGAATTTAGCTCATGAGGCATTATAAGTTATATTCTTCAAGAATCAATGGCTATACATCATTCATTTAAAAGTCCAAAAAACAGATGTACCAATCCCAGATTGCCCCTTTAAACTGACACACTTACCCATTAGCGCTTCTTACCTACATCACAGACAGACAGACAGACAGACAGACAGACAGACAGACAGACAGACAGACAGACAGACAGACAGACAGACAGACAGACAGACAGACAGAGAGAGAGACAGACAGACAGACAGACAGACAGACAGAGAGACAGACAGAAACAGACAGACAGCGAGAATCAACACTCGACAGCAGGTTTCGTCCGATGTGATCGCGCATCTCTTGTTTGTGTTCTGTTGCCGCATTACTATTTAAAGGGACCGGCCTGTTTCTCAGTTCCTTGTTCTCTTCTTTCCATTCCTCTGGCCTATAAGGGCCTTGTTATATTCTATATCTTGTCTATAGAAGCCACTGACAATGATGCTCGTCCTTTGATGGACGTACAAGACGGAAGTCTAAATCTTTGGCCATTTTTTGATGATCTGATTTAACCATGATCTAAAACAGGAAATCAAGACAGAAGTAAAATAATTACTTGTACTCCTATCAGATGACCCATAGACTGTATAGGTCTGCCCATGATGAAGTTTCAGGGTTAGGAATGGTATAGGCCTGTCTCCCCTTGATGAAGATTCAGGGTTAGGGATGGTATAGGCCTGTCTGGCTTAGTTAGGGTTAGATTTAACATGAGCACAGCTGCACCCAGGCTGGAATGGAGCTCCACCCCCAATAGGGTGAGACAGGTGAGAGGGTGAGACAGGTGACAGGGTGAGCGAGGAGAGAGGGTGAGACAGGAGAAAGGGTGAGAGGGTGAGAGGGTGAGAGGGTGAGACAGATGAGACAGGGGAGAGGGTGAGACAGGGGAGAGGGTGAAAGGGTGAGACAGGGGAGAGGGTGAAAGGGTGAGACAGGGGAGAGGGTGAGACAGGTGAGACAGAGGAGAGGGTGTGACAGGAGAGAGGGTGAGACAGGAGAAAGGGTGAGATGGTAGAGAGGGTGAGACAGGGGAGAGGGTGAGAGGGTGAGCCAGGGGAGAGGGTGAGACAGGTGAGACAGGGGAGAGGGTGAGACAGGAGAGAGGGTGAGCGAGGAGAGAGGGTGAGACAGGAGAGAGGGTGAGCCAGGAAAGAGGGTGAGACAGGGGTGAGGGTGAGACAGATGAGAGGGTGAGACAGGGGAGAGGGTGAGAGGGTGAAACAGGGGAGAGGGTGAGACAGGTGAGACAGGGGAGAGTGTGAGAGGGTGAGACAGGAGAGAGGGTGAGCCAGGAGAGAGGGTGAGATAGGGGTGAGGGTGAGACAGGTGAGAGGGTGAGACAGGGGAGAGGGAGAGAGGGTGAGACAGGTTCTTGGTTGATTCACTCCAGGTGAATGTTGATGATGTGGGTTCTGGTAAAGTTCTGAAGACAAGGTTCTCTACTGTGTTATTAATTCACAGACATACCACACACACAGACTACTGTAAGTTATTCATGGCTGTAGGCAGAGGCTTGTTCCACTGCTGTCTAGTCAGGCCTTTGTTGGGTAGCTGTCTTTGGTCTTTTTAGGTGGTATGATTGGGATAAAACACCACATCATCATCACGTTGTGGTTTCTTTTTTTATCAATGTTAAAATGTGAGGCGTGGTAAAAGCACCTAGCTATCTTAGATATGGAAAGAATTTGCATTTGCCCCAAGTGGGTATTGACTTAGAATGTTCAAAGTAGATAGATCATGAGATATGGTGTGAGAGAGTTTAAATCCAATACCTGTTTCACAACGCTCACTAATTGCTGCTTTAAGCAGGCGAGGAGAGAACATTTTAATGGCAGGCTTGCAGGTTTAACCAACGTTCAACACTCCCAGCGTCCCAAATGGCACCCTATTCCCTTCCTACAGTGAACAACTTCTTCTGACCAGGACCTATTTGGGAGGCAGCTATCGTTCCAAAAGAGAAGAGCCCGGTATTCCCCCTTTAATTTATCTACAGTATCTACCTTATCTACAGTATCTACCTTATCTACAGTAGCTACCTTATCTACAGTAGCTACCTTATCTACAGTAGCTACCTTATATACAGTATCTACCTTATCTACAGTATCTACATTATCTACAGTATCTACCTCATCTACAGTAGCTACCTTATCTACAGTGTCTACCTTATCTACAGTAGCTACCTTAAATACAGTAGCTACCTTATCTACAGTAGCTACCTTATATACAGTAGCTACCTTAAATACAGTAGCTACCTTAAATACAGTAGCTACCTTATCTACAGTAGCTACCTTATATACAGTACCTACCTTATCTACAGTATCTACATTATCTACAGTATCTACCTCATCTACAGTAGCTACCTTATCTACAGTGTCTACCTTATCTACAGTAGCTACCTTAAATACAGTAGCTACCTTATCTACAGTAGCTACCTTATATACAGTAGCTACCTTATCTACAGTAGCTACCTTAAATACAGTAGCTACCTTATCTACAGTAGCTACCTTATATACAGTATCTACCTTATCTACAGTATCTACATTATCTACAGTATCTACCTCATCTACAGTAGCTACCTTATCTACAGTGTCTACTTTATCTACAGTATCTACCTTATCTACAGTAGCTACCTTATCTACAGTAGCTACCTTATATACAGTATCTACCTTATCTACAGTGTCTACTTTATCTACAGTATCTACCTTATCTACAGTATCTACCTTATCTACAGTAGCTACCTTATCTACAGTATCTACATTATCTACAGTATCTACCTCATCTACAGTATCTACCTTATCTACAGTGTCTACTTTATCTACAGTATCTACCTTATCTACAGTAGCTAACTTACCAGCAGCTCTGTGAATTCCACATGTCACGATGATACTTAATGTAGTGTTATTATTCTGTCATTTTGTATAATGTTGTCTGATGAAATTGAACCCTTTGACATTGTAATCTCTGAAGGTAAATTGACACTGTAAAGCTGGGCTTTGAGTAAATGATCCTTTAGCCTCATGGCTGAATCATGATACACAGTAGAATAGAATAGAGTAGAAACTACTGGATGTCAATATTGCTATTAATAATATTAGGGATCATTTATTCAAAGCCCAGCTTTACCGTGTCAATTTACCTTCAGAGATTATAATGCTTAAGAGTTCCGTTGTATTTTAAGGGTTCATGTCAAGGGTTCATTTTCATTTTAAGGGCTCATGTCAAGGGTTCAAGGGTTCATTTTCATTTTAAGGGCTCATGTCAAGGGTTCAAGGGTTCAAGGGTTCCGTTTCATTTTAAGGGTTCATGTCAAGGGTTCACTGGTTCCTTTTCATTTTAAGGGTTCATGTCAAGGGTTCACTGGTTCCTTTTCATTTTAAGGGTTCATGTCAAGGGTTCACTGGTTCCGTTTCATTTTAAGGGATCATGTCAAGGGTTCACTGGTTCCTTTCATTTTAAGGGTTCATGTCAAGGGTTAACTGGTTCCGTTTCATTTTAAGGGTTCATGTCAAGGGTTCAAGGGTTCAAGGGTTCAAGGGTTTATTTTCAACTCCATTTGGAATTATGTGGTGGTACAGTGTAAATAACCAATCGCAGGTAGAGGGATTTCCAGAGCTTCTATGATATGTAAATTACTGAGTTGGTGACTAAATGAAAAAACAAACTGAAGTAATAATTGTCTCAAAACAAACCTCATTAAATAAGCATATAACAAATACCCGGAAGCCTATTGAGATCTCAATTAGCATTTTGGCAACATTTCACTATTCTTTCCCAGAAATGTCATCTTCATCGTTTATACTCCGAGCAGCGCTAATTAATTTTCCCTCTAAACAGGATGATTTTTATTCAAATGAGGTAGGCTTCCTCCTTAGCACACCTGTGCTGCATGAGCTTCTTAATTAAAAGTGGAATCCTGTAAATTTTTACATCCGCAAGCAGACAGTGGTTATGTTACCAAATATTGAGAAAGGTAGCAGTGTGTTAATTAATGTTATAACGAGAGGAGACAACGGGTTCAACGTCAGCTCATTAGCATAAAGTGCAACAACACAAAGCCATACCTGGCTGTGAGTCTCCAATACAAGCTGGCTTCAGATACTCAACACTTTGAGCTCCGCCATATGGGCGGGGTTTGTACTTTTTTTGCACTATTCTATTGGTCCGTCAAGCCAGGCAAGCTCAGTCACAGTGTCACGTCCTGACCTTAGTTCCTTTTTTTGTCTCTGTTTTAGGTTGGTCAGGGCATGAGTTGGGGTGGGCATTCTATGTTTTGTTCTATGTTTGTATTTCTATGTGTTGGCCTGATATGGTTCCCTGTCAATCGTTGTCTCTGATTGAGAACCATACTTAGGCAGCCTGTTTTCGCCCTTGAGTTGTGGGTAGTTGTTTTCTGTGTCTGTACCAGATAGGACTGTTTCGTTTGTTTCGTTTGTTTCGTTTGTTTCGTTTGTTTCGTTTGTTTCGTTTGTTCCGTTTGTTCCGTTTGTGTCTAGTGTTCAGTGTAATTAAAAGATCATGAACACTTACCACGCTACACCTTGGTCCTCTCCTTCCACCTACGACAACCGTTACACACAGATGAAGCACAGACAACGTAATTGAAAAATAGACATTATTTAAGATAATATTTGGACCCAGATCTGGTGAACATCTATCCAATATCCAGTTGTTGGAGGGCTCTCTGGGTAATATAACCTGAACAGTGCTCTGTCATTGTGTTGAACACTGAGGCCTTTATAATACCACTAGGAGCTATTTCAGCCACACCCGTTGCTTATATGTGTATAAAATCGAGCACACAGCCATGCAATCTCCATAGACAAAAACATGGTAGTAGAATGGCCTTACTGAAGAGCTCAGTGACTTTCAACGTGGCACTGTCATAGGATACCACCTTTCCAAGTCAGTTAATCAAATTTCTGCCCTGCTAGAGCTGCCCCGGTCAACTGTAAGTGCTGTTATTGTGAAGTGGAAAATTATAGGAGCAACAACGGCTCAGCCGTGAAGTGGTAGGCCTCACAAGCTCACAGAACGGGACCACTAAGTGCTGAAGCTCATTGTGTGTAAAAATTGTTTCCACGGCAGAGCATCTGCACACACTCACCGTGCGCAATGCCAAGCGTTGGCTGGAGTGGTGTAATTCTCGCCACAATTGGACTCTGGAGTGATGAATCCCGCTTCACCATCTGGCAGTCCGACAGACGAATCTGGGTTTGGTGGATGCCAGGAGAACGCTACCTGCCCCAATGCATAGTCCCAACGGTAAAGTTTGGTGGAGGATAAATAATGGTCTGGGACTGTTTTTCATGTGAAGGGAAATCTTAACACTACAGCATACAATGACATTCTACACTATTCTGTGCTTCCAACTTTGTGGCAACAGTTTCAGGCTGGCCCTTTCCTGTTTCAGCATGACAATGCCCCTGTGTACAAAGTGAGGTCTATACAGAAATGGTTAGTCGAGATTGGTGTGGAAGAACTTGACTGGCCTGCACAGAGCCCTGACCTCAACCCCATCGAACACCTTTGGGATTAATTGGAACCTCGACTGCAAGCCAGGCCAATCACCCAACATCAGTGCCCGACCTCACAAATTCTCGTGTGGGTGATGGTGGTTGGAGTGATAGTGTGGGTGGTGATGATGGTGGGGGTGGTGGTGGTGGCGGTGATGGTTGGGGTGGTGATGATGATGGTGGTGGTGGTAGTGCGGGAAGTGGGGGTGGTGGGGATAATGGTGGTGGTGATGGTGGTGGTGGTGATGATGTTGGTGGTGGTGGGGGTGGTGATGGTGGGGGTGATGGTGGTGATGATGGTGATAGTGGTGGTGGGGTTGGTGATGGTGGTGATCGTGATAATGGTGGGGTTGGGGTGGTGGTGATAATGGTGGTGGTGATGGTGAGGGTGGTGGTGATGGTGGTGATGATGGTGGGGGTGGTGGGGGTGATAATGGTGGTGGTGGTGGTGATGATGGTGGTGGTGGTGATGTTGGGGGTGGTGGTGATAATTGTGGTGGTGCTGGGGGTGGTTGGGGTGATGATGATGATGGTGGTGGTATGATGATGGTGGTGGTGGTGATGGTGGTGGTAATGGTAGGGGTGGGGGTGGTGATTGAGGTGATTGTGGTGGTGGGGAGGGTGGTGATGATGGTGGTGGTGGTGGTGGTGATGATGGTGGTGATGGTGATTGTGGTGATGGTGATGGTGATTGTGGGGATGGTGATGGGGATTGTGGGGATGGTAATGGTGGTGATTGTGGGGATGGTGATGGTGATTTTGGTGATGGTGATGGTGGTGATGATGGTGGTGGTGGTGATGGTGGTGATGGTGATTGTGGGGATGGTGGTGGTAGGCATAGGGGTGATGGGTATTTTTTTAGAGATGAAAGTAGGTGAAGAAGTCTGGTGTTTGTCCATTGAAACAGTAAAATGCAGGGCTTGTAGTCAACAAACAGAGTAGGAGTGCTGATCTAGGATCAGGTCCCCATGTCCATGTAATCTTATTCATTTTGATCTAAAAGGCTAAACTGATCCTACGTCAGCACTCTTACTCTGGAACTCCAGATATGCTTTATTCCCTTCCAAACTGCTCCAGTCCTTAACTCTGTAGCTTCAGCTTCCTCCACCGTGCATCCTTTAACTCTGTAGCTTCAGCTTCCTCCACCGTGCATCCTTTAACTCTGTAGCTTCAGCTTCCTCCACCGTGCATCCTTTAACTCTGTAGCTTCAGCTTCCTCCACCGTGCATCCTTTAACTCTGTAGCTTCAGCTTCCTCCACCGTGCATCCTTTAACTCTGTAGCTTCAGCTTCCTCCACCGTGCATCCTTTAACTCTGTAGCTTCAGCTTCCTCCACCGTGCATCCTTTAACTCTGTAGCTTCAGCTTCCTCCACCGTGCATCCTTTAACTCTGTAGCTTCAGCTTCCTCCAACGTGCATCCTTTAGCTCTGTAGCTTCAGCTTCCTCCAACGTGCATCCTTTAACTCTGTAGCTTCAGCTTCCTCCACCCTGCATCCTTTAACTCTGTAGCTTCAGCTTTCTCCACCGTGCATCCTTTAACTCTGTAGCCTCAGCTTCCTCCACCGTGCATCCTTTAACTCTGTAGCTTCAGCTTCCTCCACCGTGCATCCTTTAACTCTGTAGCTTCAGCTTCCTCCACCGTGCATCCTTTAACTCTGTAGCTTCAGCTTCCTCCACCGTGCATCCTTTAACTCTGTAGCTTCAGCTTCCTCCACCGTGCATCCTTTAACTCTGTAGCTTCAGCTTCCTCCAACGTGCATCCTTTAGCTCTGTAGCTTCAGCTTCCTCCACCGTGCATCCTTTAACTCTGTAGCTTCAGCTACCTCCACCGTGCATCCTTTAACTCTGTAGCTTCAGCTACCTCCACCGTGCATCCTTTAACTCTGTAGCTTCAGCTACCTCCACCGTGCATCCTTTAACTCTGTAGCTTCAGCTACCTCCACCGTGCATCCTTTAACTCTGTAGCTTCAGCTTCCTCCACCGTGCATCCTTTAACTCTGTAGCTTCAGCTTCCTCCACCGTGCATCCTTGAACTCTGTAGCTTCAGCTTCCCCCAACGTGCATCCTTTAACTCTGTAGCTTCAGCTTCCCCCACTGTGCATGTTAAGCAGCAGGAGGAGCTGGTAGGATGTTCCCAGCCCCACATCCTGCAAATTAGCAGCTCCATTACCATCCATTTCCCTTCTGTAGTTTGGACAGCAGATGGTTGAACATCCTGAAGAGGATGACCACTACCACCACCATCCCCAAACAGTGGTTGAACAAGAATGGCCGTCTGGGACGCCTCAGATTCAAAACAACCTAGAGGTAGTTATTACAAGGAAGGATTACCCAAATTCTCCCTGCATGCTCTGTTAAGTTTTCCCTTTGTCGTCTCTCGACTAGTGACAGTCAGAGAAGTGCTCTCAACATGGCCTCTTACAAGTTGTACAACTGAGTCTACTAGGTCTATGTGACTCATTCCTATACCAGGATATTCTGACCTAGTTTAACACAGACACAATATGTTTCAGGTCCTGGATACTGGTTTGATGTAACAGCTAGATACATCAAACTCAAGTCAAACATCTGTTGTGTCAAAAGCTGACTGTGAACCAGGCCATCAAGGAGTATAAGTGTATAGTCACTTAACCTAAGTAGGCTACAAGACTGCCTGTACAACACAGAGTTAAATCGATGCATTTATAAAATGTTGTAATCATAAGCATATGTACCAAAATCTGTTCTGTTATTTCGAGGCGCGCTAATCACCAAGCAGAAAGCTACATTTCTGTGGTCTCGTCTGTAAAAAAAGCGTATGAATCTGGAAGGATTTCACAGCTAATAATTCATAAGCGCTTGCTAATCTCACTCTAGGAGTCTAATTAACGCATCATTAAAAGCATAATTCTGATAATTATAATTTCTCACGTTTTAAATGAGAGCGCCACAGAGCTGGGTAGAAAAGGGAAGGATAGGTGTCTAGTCGAGCTGGAGCCAATGTTTGGGGGTGGCTGAAACAGATTCTAAAGTAAAAAGGGGTGGGAGGGTGAGAAAACAAGCTAGGTTGTGTTTACCAGACAAGAAAAGCTCAAGAATACAAGGCCTGAACAGAGCAGACGTTTATTGTTTAAGAAGTGGATCAGTCGAAGCAAGTGATTCCTAATGTAGCAGAGTGATGCTGTTACCCTAGATTATGCAGATTACTTTTTATTTTTAAGGATTTGTGCAGAGGACTTTTAGTTTGAAGGAGTTGTGCAGAGGACATTAATTTTGAAGGAGTTGTGCAGAGGACTTTTAGTATGAAGGAGTTGTGCAGAGGACATTCATTTTGAAGGAATTGTTGCAGAGGACTTTTAGTATGAAGGAGTTGTGCAGAGGACATTCATTTTGAAGGATTTGTGCAGAGGACTTTTAGTATGAAGGAGTTGTGCAGAGGACATTCATTTTGAAGGATTTGTGCAGAGGACATTCATTTTGAAGGAGTTGTGCAGAGGACATTCATTTTGAAGGAGTTGTGCAGAGGACATTCATTTTGATGGAGTTGTGCAGAGGACATTCATTTTGATGGAGTTGTGCAGAGGACATTCATTTTGATGGAGTTGTGCAGAGGACATTCATTTTGAAGGAGTTGTGCAGAGGACATTCATTTTGATGGAGTTGTGCAGAGGACATTCATTTTGAAGGAGTTTTGCAGAGGACTTTTAGTATGAAGGAGTTGTGCAGAGGACATTGATTTTGATGGAGTTGTGCAGAGGACATTAATTTTGATGGAGTTGTGCAGAGGACATTCATTTTGATGGAGTTGTGCAGAGGACATTAATTTTGATGGAGTTGTGCAGAGGACATTCATTTTGAAGGAGTTGTGCAGAGGACATTCATTTTGATGGAGTTGTGCAGAGGACATTCATTTTGATGGAGTTGTGCAGAGGACATTCATTTTGATGGAGTTGTGCAGAGGACATTCATTTTGATGGAGTTGTGCAGAGGACATTCATTTTGATGGAGTTGTGCAGAGGACTGGGTCACTTGTTCACCTCAAGAGGTGATTCATTTATTTTGTATTATTTACATTATATGTGTACTATTTTATCTGCTGTCATTTCATTGGAAGTAAAAGCACGACTGTGTATTAGCTCATGTTTAAAAGTGTTTAATGTCAGGTTTGATAGGGCTTCCTTGGTTGGTTTGGTCCATTCATAATGTCAGGTTTGATAGGGCTTCCTTGGTTGGTTTGGTCCATTTATAATGTCAGGTTTGATAGGGCTTCCTTGGTTGGTTTGGTCCATTCATAATGTCAGGTTTGATAGGGCTTCCTTGGTTGGTTTGGTCCATTTATAATGTCAGGGTTGATAGGGCTTCCTTGGTTGGTTTGGTCCATTTATAATGTCAGGTTTGATAGGGCTTCCTTGGTTGGTTTGGTCCATTTATAATGTCAGGGTTGATAGGGCTTCCTTGGTTGGTTTGGTCCATTTATAATGTCAGGTTTGATAGGGCTTCCTTGGTTGGTTTGGTCCATTTATAATGCCAGGTTTGATAGGGCTTCCTTGGTTGGTTTGGTCCATTTATAATGTCAGGTTTGATAGGGCTTCCTTGGTTGGTTTGGTCCATTCATAATGTCAGGTTTGATAGGGCTTCCTTGGTTGGTTTGGTCCATTTATAATGTCAGGGTTGATAGGGCTTCCTTGGTTGGTTTGGTCCATTTATAATGTCAGGTTTGATAGGGCTTCCTTGGTTGGTTTGGTCCATTTATAATGTCAGGGTTGATAGGGCTTCCTTGGTTGGTTTGGTCCATTTATAATGTCAGGTTTGATAGGGCTTCCTTGGTTGGTTTGGTCCATTCATAATGTCAGGTTTGATAGGGCTTCCTTGGTTGGTTTGGTCCATTTATAATGCCAGGTTTGATAGGGCTTCCTTGGTTGGTTTGGTCCATTTATAATGTCAGGGTTGATAGGGCTTCCTTGGTTGGTTTGGTCCATTCATAATGTCAGGTTTGATAGGGCTTCCTTGGTTGGTTTGGTCCATTTGTTTGGTCCTGTTGCTTCTCCTTCTATCGTCCTCTCTCGTCTGCCTATCCCTGGGAGAAGGTACAGTATGTTGTCCTCGGCTCCTCTATTTTTAAGTGTCAAATATGTAAATGCTCTTTAAGTGGGAGAAATGTTTTGTAATTTGTATGAATATATTTTGCTGTAATTATCATTGTATATAATTATTTCTAACGCACGAGCAAGTTTAAAAAGTTTATTTAGCTTGCTAGCAGTGTTAGCCGTGCAGCCTGTTGAGTACCATGGTGTATTGTTGCCATAGACTTAGTGGTTGCTATTCCCAGACAGGTGCATCAGACACTGCAACCTGTTTTTGTCAACTCTCTGCAGGCATGTTTTAATATAATTTATAATAAGAATGGCAAATAATAACTTTTATGTTTTATTTTATACTATAGCATATGTACAGTTGAAGTCGGAAGTTTACATACACCTTAGCCAAATACATTTAAACTCAGTTTTTCACAATTCCTGACATTTAATCCTAGTAAAAATTCTCTGTCTTAGGTCAGTTAGGATCACCATTTTATTTTCAGAATGTGAAATGTCAGAATCATAGTAGAGAGAATGATTTATTTCAGCTTTAACTTACTTCATCACATTTGCAGTGGGTCAGAAGTTTACATACACTCAATTAGTATTTGGTAGCAATTGCCTTTAAATTGTTTAACTTGGGTCAAACATTTTGGGTAGCCTTCCACAAGCTTCCCACAATAAGCTCCTAACAGAGCTGGTGTAACTGAGTCAGGTTTGTAGGCCTCCTTGCTCGCACGCAAATTTCATTTCTGCCCACAAATTTTCTATAGGATTGAGGTCAGGGCTTTGTGATAGCCACTCCAATACCTTGACTTTGTTGTCCTTAAGCCATTTTGCCACAACTTTGGAAGTATGCTTGGGGTCAATGTCCAATTAGAAGACCCATTTGCAACCAAGCTTTCAACTTCCTGACAGATGTCTTGAGATGTTACTTCAATATATCCACATAATTTTCCTCCTTCATGATGCCATCTATTTTGCGAAGTGCACCAGTCCCTCCTGCAGTAAAGTCACCACAACGTGATGCTGCCACCCCCGTGCTTCACGGGTGGGATGATGTTCCTCGGCTTGCAAGCCTCCCCCTTCTTCCTCCAAACAAAACGATGGTCAATATGGCCAAACAGTTCTATTTTTGTTTCAACAGATCAGAGGACATTTCTCAAAAAAGTACAATCTTTGTCCCCATATGCAGTTGCAAACCTTAGTCTGGCTTTTTATGGCGGTTTTGGAGCAGTGGCTTCTTCCTTGCTGAGCGGCCTTTGAGGTTATGTCTATATAAGACTAGTTTTACTGTGGATATAGACACTTTTGTACCTGTTTCCTCCAGCATCTTCATAAGGTCCTTTGCTGTTGTTCTGGGATTGATTTACACTTTTCGCAGCAAAGTACGTTCATCGCTAGGAGACAGAACGCATCTCCTTCCTGAGCAGTATGACGGCTGCGTGGTTTATACTTGCGTACTATTTTTTGTACAGATTAATGTGGTACCTTCAGGCGTTTGGAATTTGCTCCCAAAGGATGAACCAGACTTGTGGAGGTCTACAAGTTTTTTTTCTGAGGTCTTGGCTGATTTCTTTTGATTTTCCCATGATGTCAAGCAAGGAGGCACTGAGTTTGAAGGTACGCCTTGAAATACATCCACAGGTACACCTCCAATTGACTCAAATTATGTCAATTATCCTATCAGAAGTTCCTAAAGCCATGACATCATTTTCTGGAATTTTCCAAGCTGTTTAAAGGCACAGTCAACTTAGTGTATGTAAACATCTGACCCACTGGAGTTGTGATACAGTGAAATATAAGTGAAATAATCTGTCTGTAAACAATTGTTTACTTGTGTAAAAAATGACTGAAGTAGATGTTCTAACTGACTTGCCAAAACTATAGTTTGTTACCAAGAAATGTGTGGAGTGGTTGAAAAATGAGTTTTAATGAATCCAACCTAAGTGTGTGTAAACTTCAAACTTCAACTATATTGTGGTGTGCTAGGTGCACGGCATTTGTGCACCACAATACATTTTTGTGAGTGCTCTCTCATCTGTCTATCCTTGGGAGAAGGTGTGTCAGAGCAGGTGCAAGAGCTGCAACCGGTTGTCTGCAGGCAGCAAATAAATCCCCACAAATTGCTCCAGTTCTCAGTGATGTTATTTCGGACACATTGTCAGTTAAGCTACACTAATGTGATTATTCACACATCCACCACATCCAGAATGACCATAAGGAGGACGACTGTGTGTTTGTGGGGTCTTTTCATTTTGAGGTCATTCTGATTGAGTTCGAATAACAGACTGGAAGCTTCAAAAGGAGGGTGATGCTTGGAATCATTGTTCTTCCTCTGTCAACAATGGTTCCTTGCAAGGAAACACGTGCCGTCATCATTGCTTCACACAAAAAGGGCTTCACAGGCGGTTCAATTGTTGTGGTTCAATTGTTGTGAAGAAGGCTTCAGGGCGCCCAAGAAAGTCCAGCAAGCGCCAGGACCGTCTCCTAAAGTTGATTCAGCTGCAGGTTCGGGGCACCACCAGTACAGAGCTTACTCAGGAATGGCAGCAGGCAGGTGTGAGTGCATCTGCACGTACAGTGAGGCGAAGACCTTTGAACGATGGCCTGGTGTCAAGAAGGGCAGCAAAGAAGTCACTTCTCTCCAGGAAAAACATCAGGGACAGACTGATATTCTGCAAAAGGTACAGGGATCGGACATCTGAGGACAGGGGTAAAGTCATTTTCTCTGATGAATCCCCTTTCTGATTGTTTGGGGCATTCGAAAAAAAGCTTGTCTGGAGAAGACAAGTTGAGCGCTACCATCAGACCATTCATGTGTGGGGTTGGCCTTCCAAGGCAGTGGGCTCACTCACAATTTTGCCTAAGAACACAGCCATGAATAAAGAATGATACCAACACATCCTCCGAGAGCAATTCTCCCAACCATCCAGGAACAGTTTGGTGACGAACAATGCCTTTTCCAGCATGATGGAGCAACTTTCCATAAGGCAAAAGTGATAACTAAGTGGCTTGGGGAACAAAACATCAATATTTTGGGTCCATGGCCAGGAAACTCCCCAGACCTTTATCCCATTGAGAACTTGTGATCAATCCTCAAGAGGCGGGTGGACAAACAAAAACCCACAAATTCTGACAAACTCCAAGCAATGATTAGGCAAGAATTGGTTGCCATCAGTCAGGATGTGGCCCAGAACTTAATTGACAGCATGCCAGGGCGGATTGCAGAGGTCTTGAAAAAGAAGGGTCAACACTGCAAATATTGGCTCTTTGCATCAACTTCATGTAATTGTCAATAAAAGCCTTTGACACTTATGAAATGCTTGTAATTATACTTCAGTATTCCATAGTAACATCTAACAAAAATATCTAAAGACACTGAAGCAGCAAACTTTGTGAAAGTGTATATTTGTGTCATTCTCAAAACTTTTGGCCACGACTTTACAATGCGATACTCGTGATCATTTTAATGAGAAAAAAAATGACTTGGCCTACTGTATATTTGAATACCATCGCAAAAGCCCCCAAGAAACACAAAAAGGGGTTTAAATACATGCAGCTCAAGTCACATGACCAGGCATGCAAATCTGTCACAGCTATGCAGTGGCGAACCGTCATTCAGGGTGGGTGGGGAAGAGCCCCACCTGTTTGGGCCGCCCCACCTGTGTAGCTAATATATAAACACTGCTCAAAAAAATAAAGGGAACATTAAAATAACACATCCTAGATCTGAATGAATGTTTGATTTCACAGAAGTGTGATTGACTTGGAGTTACATTGTGTTGTTTAAGTGTTCCCTTTATTTTTTTGAGCAGTGTATATAGAATTATATATATACACAGTACCAGTCAAAAGTTTGGACACACCTACTCATTCCAGGGTTTTTCTTTCTTTCTTTTTTACTATTTTCTCCATTGTAGAATAATAGTGAAGAGATCAAAACTATGAAATAACACATATGGAATCATGCAGAAACCCAAAAAGTGTTAATCAAATCAAAATATATTTTATATTTGAGATTCCTTAAAGTAGTCACCCTTTGCCTTGGTGACAGATTTGCGCACTCTTGGCATTCTCTCAACCAGCTTCATGAGGAATGCTTTTCCAACAGCCTTGAAGGTATATTGTATCCAATGAAGTAATACTAAGTGTATGTTGTGTAGATGTGGGTGGTGTATAATGTAGAGAGAAATACGGCATTCTCTCAACCAGCTTCATGAGGAATGCTTTTCCAACAGCCTTGAAGGTATATTGTATCCAATGAAGTAATACTAAGTGTATGTTGTGTAGATGTGGGTGGTGTATAATGTAGAGAGAAATACGGCATTCTCTCAACCAGCTTCATGAGGAATGCTTTTCCAACAGCCTTGAAGGTATATTGTATCCAATGAAGTAATACATTACATTTACATTTAAGTCATTTAGCAGACGCTCTTATCCAGAGCGACTTACAAATTAATACTAAGTGTATGTTGTGTAGATGTGGGTGGTGTATAATGTAGAGAGAAATACGTTTTGAACGGTCATCCAACTCAGAATTGTAAGTTGTCTTGAAAGCACCATACATCCAGAGAATGGCAGACTTTGATGACAAAGTTTGATGACAAACGGTGCCCAAGATGGACTGCCGCGCCAGCTTCCTGTTCAAGTGAGCACAACACAACAAGGTGAGTCCAAAAATGTATTCTATGCTGCTGCATAAATGATGTAATATGCCAGGGAGATATGTAAACTGTAGCTAAGAAAGTAATACTAAGTGTCTGTTGTGTATTAAGCTGTTAGTAGCCCATGTGCATCAATCCTTTTCCCCATCAGAACTTACTGTTCTGACTTGGTGGTGCACATGTAGCTTATAGCCTGTTTTAGAGAAATGTCATCATCGAATATTGTAAGAGCTTTTATTGTCTGTTTATGTGCCCCATTAATTTATTCTACGGTTCTGACTTGGTGTACAGGGAGAATACTTAGAACGGCCCATGTTCTGAGTTCTGTCGCTGTACATTTCAAAAGTTCTGAACAAATAGTTATATTGACTATGTCCGTCCTAGCTCGCTCATTAATGTCTTAATAGAAAATACGGATGGCCTCTTATCCACTCACTGTCTCCTTATGCCATAGTTTGTACATCTCAATTGTCAGTACAAACCACATTAGTTTAAGCAAGTCAGCCATATCAGGTATGTATTTTTAAAAGGCAGGAAATGATGCTGAATGAACTGTTTCGCTGCCAGACAAGGCTCCGCTGATAGCCAGGTGTAACAGTGGTAAGATGTTGGGACTCTGCTGTTGGGACTCTGCTGCTGGGACAGCTTCAAGTTGGCCCTAACAGTTTGTGGGCACCATTATAGTCCAATTAATGCATTGTTTAGTGTTGTGTAGTGGCTTTGCTGGCATGCATCGAAAAACATTTTGGTTGAGTTTGCCCCAACCAGATTTACATAATAAAATCGCCACTGAACCTGCGACACTTCAGTATTATAATTGTTTAAGATGTAGACGGAGGCTATTTACTTTCCAGATATAATTTGCATATTGGTCCCTGATTTATAGTGTTTTGTATTATGCCATCACAAGGTGTGGTGGTGGTGTAATCGTCAACTCAACAGCTGTTTCCCATGATGCACAGTGGCAGTCGTCCAAATCAATTATTCCACTTCCTCAATTCTGTATCACTCATCAGACGTGTGAAAAGGTATCAACCTCACTCTGCTGTCCTGTTACCTCCAGATGCATCACACACCACATGGACTGTGGGACACAGCCTGGATGAGTCACACACATGGCACCCTTTTCCTTATTTAGTGCTTATACAGCCTGATAGGCCCTGGTCAAAAGTAGTGTACTATAAACGGAAAAGGGTGCCATTTGGGATACATTCCTGTCTGTCTGGAAGGAAGTTGCATCCGCCTCATGTTGTCTGTATGGGACCTGGGTGTTGTACTGTAACTCCCCCACAGCAGACAGTATGGTTAAATACCTTATTACACCAATTTCCCCTCTGAAAATAACACATCTTCACAAACCTACAATCAAAAAGTTCATATTTATCTCCATTCCTACTTATTGGTATGTATAAACACCTCTACCTACCTAGCTATACCTCTACTACCTAGCTATACCTCTACTACCTAGCTACACCTCTACCTACCTAACTATACCTCTACTACCTAGCTACACCTCTACTACCTAGCTATACTACCTAGCTATACCTCTACTACCTAGCAATACCTCTACTACCTAGCTATACTACCTAGCTATACCTCTACTACCTAGCTATACCTCTACTACCTAGCTATACTACCTAGCTATACCTCTACTACCTAGCTATACTACCTAGCTATACCTCTACTACCTAGCTATACTACCTAGCTATACCTCTACTACCTAACTATACTAGCAAACTATACCTCTACTACCTAACTATACCTCTATTACCAAACTATACCTAACTATACCTCTACTACCTAACCATACCTCTACTACCTAACTATACTACTTAACTATACCTCTACTACCTAACTATACTACTTAACTATACCTCTACTACCTAACTATACTACCTAACTATACCTCTACTACCTAACTATACCTCTACTACCTAACTATACCTCTACCTGCCTATCTAAACCTTCACCTGCATAGATGTGGGTGGTGTATAATGTAGAAAGAAATATAACTTTTGAACTATTTCTGAAACTTTCTTCTGATTGGCTTTAGAGATGAAACCAGTCTATTGTTTCTCCCACCGTCACACCTGGCGCTGCTCTGGAGGTGAGATTTTCGCCACCTCAGGTGTGGAGAAATTGTCGCTTCTCTTCTGTCACTCCCCTCCACCCCCCCCCCCCTTTTCCAAAACAACACAAGTGTTCTGTATAACAAACGATGCAAACAAACTGTGAAGTACAACAAGAAGAAGTGAAGTTTGGTAGAAAAGAGAGAGTTATTTTAACGTTCATGGATGTGGGACTGTTTCCTAAAATGGACACCGTACATTTGAAATGTTGTATTTTAAGGAACAGGATACATTCTGTGCAGTCAGGCTTGTGTTTCTTTATTGTCATTCTCTACCTAGACAGGGGAAGAGCCGTGACAAGAAACCCTGTGGCCTCTCTGACACATCTATCTTGGGGAACCTGTCGTAGGGTGGGGAGGTCGACCGGGAGAGCACCCTGGAGCAGACCGGGAGTCTCAGAGTCCGCCTCTCCCCGTTGGCCTCTCCTGAGTCCAACCTGTAGCGGAGATGCCTCAGTTTGGAAAGGAAGGAGGACCTGAAAGAGACCCTTCTCCCCCTCCCTTGGCATTGGGAATGTTGGAACGGGAACATTTGGAATTTACTGGAAGTCTGTGTCCCGATGGTGCTCCCTGCTGTAGATGTCTCCTCCAGAGGACCCTGACGGGAGCTGTGTCCTCGTCCTGGGTCCAGCAGACACTCCCTGGCCTCCTGGCCCTCCTCCAGGTCTCCAGTCTCACAGGTGAGGATGGATGCAGGGAAATAGGATACTGGTCTGATGTTATTGCTGCAATCTGGGTAGGAAGGGAAAGAGAGAAGGTGGGAAAGAGAGTTTTCCACTTGTCTGTTGTCTGGATGTAATTCTGGTGATCGCTCTGTTTTCTGTCCACCATCAGAGCTCAATGCTTTAATGCAAAACACACTCCACTACTGTCCCTCCATGTCGCTATCAAATGATATGAAATTATACATTTACGGAAGCGATCAAGCAAATCTATTTTTACAAAAACTTTTTTTTCCTGACAAATAAGAGACAAAACCATAGAAAGACATGATACCAGCTGTAGTGATGCTGACGCAGTCTGGGCTGTCTGCTGGTACAGATGGTGGTGGAACTGAGTCCAGCACTTCACAATTCTCCTCTCCACAAGATGGATGGTTTGGCTCCCAATGCTTTACCACCGGCTGCACAGACAATGGACACAGTACTCAACACACCAACCCCCAACACAATGGGCACACTACTCAACACACCAACCCCCAACACAATGGACACAGTACTCAACACACCAACCCCCAACACAATGGACACAGTACTCAACACACCAACCCCCAACACAATGGACACACTACTCAACACACCAACCCCCAACACCATGGAGAGGGCCAGTCACTCACTACTCAACACACCAACCCCCAACACCATGGAGAGGGCCAGTCACTCACTACTCAACACACCAACCCTCAACACCATGGAGAGGGCCAGTCACTCACTACTCAACACACCAACCCCCAACACCATGGAGAGGGCCAGTCACTCACTACTCAACACACCAACCCCCAACACCATGGAGAGGGCCAGTCACTCACTACTCAACACACTAACCCCCAACACAATGGAGAGGGCCAGTCACTCACTACTCAACACACCAACCCCCAACACCATGGAGAGGGCCAGTCACTCACTACTCAACACACCAACCCCCAACACAATGGAGAGGGCCAGTCACTCACTACTCAACACACCAACCCCCAACACCATGGAGAGGGCCAGTCACTCACTACTCAACACACTAACCCCCAACACAATGGAGAGGGCCAGTCACTCACTACTTAACACACCAACCCCCAACACAATGGAGAGGGCCAGTCACTCACTACTCAACACACCAACCCCCAACACAATAGAGAGGGCCAGTCACTCACTACTCAACACACCAACCCTCAACACCATGGAGAGGGCCAGTCACTCACTACTCAACACACCAACCCCCAACACAATGGAGAGGGCCAGTCACTCACTACTCAACACACCAACCCCCAACACAATGGAGAGGGCCAGTCACTCACTACTCAACACACCAACCCCCAACACCATGGAGAGGGCCAGTCACTCACTACTCAACACACCAACCCCCAACACAATGGAGAGGGCCAGTCACTCACTACTCAACACACCAACCCCCAACACCATTATATTCTATTCTAGAACTGCCTTCATGTTCCTGTCGTAAAGGACTGACCTGAACAGAAGGTGGTAAGCAGTGTGTGTCCCTCTCCCAGCTGATGTGGCTCTTGGTGCAGATGGAAGAGGAGGGTTGGAAGTGGGATTGGGAGTGAGGCTGGGTGAGGGAGTGGGAGGGAAGGTTGGAGGGCTGGGAGAGGCTTGTAGAGTGGGAGAGAATGGTGCAGGGTTTTGAGTGGGAGAGGGAGTAGGTCTGGGTGAAAGGTTGGGAATGGGTCTGGGTGACAGGTTGGGAGTGGGATGGAAGGCAGCTACTCTCTCTGTACAGCCTGAACGACACTTCCACATGTCCACGCTTCTTTAGCTTCTTCCTCGGCTCAGAATTGAGGACATACCACCTGAAGAAAAAAACAACAACACTTGTGTCTTGCTCTTCTTTTGTGAGTAGTTCACAGATCACAGCTTTAAATGTATGTTTTAAATGAGCTATACAGATATAATCTCTACAGCATACAGTAGGCCACCAGATTGGGTACATCATATACATTACATCCTGTACATTACATTTGATATATTACTGGTCCTCTGTCGTCAGTACGTAGAGCATGGCTCTTGCAACGCCAGGATAGTGGATTCGATTACCGGGTCCACCCATATGTTAAAAATGTATTCACGCATGACTCTTAATTGCTTTAGAGAAAGGTATATATTTACATTACATCAGTTGAAATCAGTTGTTCTTAACTCACTCTTTGTTTCCGTCCTTCTTCTTGACAACATCCTCCAGCCTGAAGCTCACAGTACCCAGGAACTTATCAGGCAGGGCCAGTAGGGAGCGGCGGTGGTGGATGGTCAGGGTCAGGGCTGTGGCGGTGGCATCCCAGGGGGCCGAGGAGGGCAGGGGGAAGGTGAGCTCACAGTTCCAGTGGGGGGTCAGGGTATCGTGGATGACAGGGGTGGTGATTCTCCTCTGCCCCAGCTGGAGGAGAGCGTAAGGGTTGCTGCCCCCATGAAAGGTCTTAGCTCTGAGGCCAGAGGCCCTCAACACAGTCACAGCCAGGTGGGAGGGGGGACCTTCACTGTACACTGAAGTCACTGCCAGATTGGCCTGTGCTCTATTCCCCTCACTCTCCACCACGGGACCTGATGACATCCTGCAGGGGATGAGGGTTAGAGTTAGGATCAGGAACTCTACTGTATATACAGTATCTTATAACTCATAATTCCAAATTGTGAATCAATCTGTGTTATTATTATTCTGTCTAGTCTTAGTTCTGTTTTCATTCCTGTGTTTGGCTCCCCCAACAGCCAATGCTGAATGACTCCGGAACTATAATTATCAGGAGTTAGTGATGTCATAATGGATGTTCTTAAGAAGGAAGATTCTCCATGGTTCCATGGTTTAATATTCTGTGTTCATTGAGTAATAGGAATATTAATAGCTTTCTGTTCTCATACACACCATCCCAAGACTGATATATTTTTGATCCATAGATAACAATCTCCAGGTCTTGTGAGTTCTGGTTAACCAGTTGCCACAACATTGTCTTGAACAACCTCTGAAAACATCACTTCAAAATCACCTGCTGATTGAAATATGATTTCAGAAATGAGGTTGTAAACAATAATTAGTCGTACCACTTTCATGTCCATCTGTCTCTTAACTAAATGGTGTAGCCACAAAAAGAAAGTTTAAACCTCACACTGAATCACACGAATACACTAATTAGTTGCTCGTGAAGCTGTTGAAAGAAAAAGGCAATTTGGATATAGCAGACAGGATACAGCAGAAAAGCTTCCATCCTGTTTGGAAACCTACAGTAGATTTGATAATAGTTCACTGGTTGTGTTTGTGTTAATAAACGCCTCAGCTGGCCAGGCACTGCAATATTGCATACCTGATGCCTTTCCCAATCCTCCCGTTCATAAATGTGTCTCTGTCAGTGTGATTTTATAGTAGTAGTAGGCTCTGTATGTGTGACAAAATCCTCCCCTCCCCTCCTGTCCCAGTCCTAATCTTGGAGCAGAACCCTGCCAAGCCAGGACACCGGAAGAACACTGGTCTGTTGTGGATGGATGACGCTTAATGATCAAATCTCAGACCGCCATAGTAAGAAGAAAAAAGCAAAATGAGCGTTTAGGCGCCAGTGTGAATTGCCTTTCGCACCAGACAGCTTTTTGTCTCCCCATTATGGTTCCAGCTAGCGTTCTTAGTGCCGATTCTCTCAGCGCGTTGTGTGGATTGCACATGCTCCCCCTGTCTAATGAGGCAGCATTAGCCAGAGAGAAGCAGTAATTAGACCAAGCGTCAGAGACGAGGAGTCAGGGACAGATGGCATGCAAAGACAAGTCTCTCTCCCCTTTCTCCTCAGACTTCTTGTCCCACTCTCAGAGGGGAGACAGACGTGTCACTTGTCATTCTAACCTGCAGTTTGTCATCATCTGTTGATAGTAATGCAAGGGTGTATGATGAGATGGTATGTGAGTACTTACTCGCTTGTCTTGTCTGTATTTGTATATGCTTAGCCTGTTCAAGAAGACTGCAGTATGTGTAAAGTATAGGTCTGCTGTTTGTACATCAGGGTGCAGTCTGGAGATACAGCATTTCTAGCTGTAGCGAGGTGTTGATTGGCGGCGATCAATCATGAATTTCGGGGAAATACATTTACCAGTAGCTAAACACGTTTCTCTCTCAGGTGTTACTGACACTGATTCCTAATGAACAAAAGTATCAGTCTGTGATTCAGGTTTCTTCACCAGTTCAGTTGAGGGAAGTTTTCATTAATAATACATGCTCTGTGACAGCGCTACAGAACCCTGTTAGAGTCTCTAGTTTTGACTGTACGTAATGAGCCAACCCGGGATCTGCCTTGCGTCCCAAATGGCACCCTACTCATAGGGTCCCGGTCAAAAGAAGTGCACTATGTAGGGAATAGGGTGCAATTTGGGACACAAATCCCAGAACACTGTCACACTTCAACGTGTGTTTTATTAGTGTATTGTTTATGGTAATTTATAGTTCATGTATTGAAATATTGCAACGTGTTCTGAGTTCGCCCCGTAGCACATTCAGTGTAATTAGACTGTTCAGAATTGTGTTGGTGGAAAAAAAAAAAGAAGTGAGTGGAATGTTGTTGACAGCCAATCAACATCTCACTTCGGGTACAGAACAGTGTAAATAGTATGACAAATGAATGTATGACAAAATATTACAAGCCATGCATGTTGATTGCATCATTATCATATAATTGTGGTTTCATGGGAATCACACCAATAACAAAACTACTTGAACTTCCGTAGAAGACATTTATTTTATTCAATAAAACTGTTTGTACTGATGATGCAAAGGTCATATCAATGTCTAATGTACAGAGCTGTGAATAACTAGAATAAATCTAACCCTAGCTTCATGTCCAAACACCGGCTCAACCCAAACCCCAGACATTACCCTAACACCAACCTTAACCCTAGACATTACCCTAACACCAACCTTAACCCTAGACATTACCCTAACACCAACACTAACCCTGAGACTGAAACTGTAATAAGTTAGTTGTTTATGTGGAATTCTGATATATACAATTGAAGTTGGAAATTTACATACACCTTAGCCAAATACATTTAAACATTTCTGACATTTAATCCTAGTAAACATTCCCTGTCTTAGGTCAGTTAGGATCACCACTTTATTTTAAGAATGTGAAATGTCAGAATAATAGTAGAGAGAATGATTAATTTCAGTGCTTATTTATTTCATCACATTCCCAGTGGGTCAGAAGATTACATACACTCAATTTGTATTTGGTTGCATTGCCTTTAAATGTTTTAACTTGGGTCAAACATTTCGGGTAGCCTTCCACAAGCTTCCCACAATAAGTTGGGTGAATTTTGGCCCATTCCTCCTGACAGAGCTGGTGTAACTGAGTCAGGTTTGTAGGTGTCCTTGCTCACACACTCTATTTCAGTTCTGCCCACAAATGTTCTATGGGATTGAGGGCAGGGCTTTGTGATGGTCACTCCAAGTACACTGACATTGTTGTCCTTAAGCCATTTTGCCACAACTTTGGAAGTATGCTTGGGGTCATTGTCCATTTGGGTCTTCCCATTTGGACATTTGGGTCTTCCCATTTGCGGCGAAGCTTTAACCTCCTGACTGATATCTTGAGATGTTGCTTCAATATATCAACATCATTTCCCTCCCTCATGTTGTCATCTATTTTGTGAAGTGCACCAGTCCCTCCTGCAGCAAAGCACCCCCACAACATGATGCTGCCACCCCCGTGCTTCACGGTTGGGATGGTGTTCTTCGGCTTGCAAGCCTCCCCCATCTTCCTCCAAACATAACGATGGTCAATATGGCCAAACCGTTCTATTTTTGTTTCATCAGACCAGGGGACATTTCTCCAAAAAGTACACTCTTTGTCCCCATGTGCAGTTGCAAACCGTAGTCTGGCTTTTTATGGCGGTTTTGGAGCAGTGGCTTCTTCCTTGCCGAGCAGCCTTTCAAGTTATGTCGATATTAGACTCGTTTTACTGTGGATATAGATACTTTTGTTCCTGTTTCCTTCAGCATCTTCACAAGTTCCTTTGCTGTTGTTCTGGGATTGATTTGCACTTTTCGCACCAAGTACGTTAATCTCTAGGAGACAGAACGAGTCTCCTTCCTGAGCGGTATGACGGCTGCATGGTCCCATGGTTTTTATACTTGTGTACTATTGTTTGTACAGATGAACGTGGTGCCTTCAGGCATTTTAAAATTGCTCCCAAAGATGAACCAGACTTGCGGAGGTCTACATTTTTCTTTCTGAGGTCTTGGCTGATTTCTTTCAATTTTCCCATGATGTCAAGCAAAGATGCACTGTGTTTGAAGGTAGGTCTTGAAATATATCCACAGGTACACATCCAATTAACTAAAATGATGTCAATTAGCCTATCAGAAGCTTCTAAAGCCATGACATAATTTTCTGGAATTTTCCAAGCTGTTTAAAGGCACAGTCAACTTAGTGTATGTAAACTTCTGACCCACTGGAGTTGTGATACAGTGAAATATAATTATAAATGAAATAATCTGTCTATAAACAATTGTTGGAAAAATTACTTAGAGTAATTAAGTAGATGTTCTAACCGACTTGCCAAACTATAGTTTGTTAACAAGAAATTTGTGGAGTGGTTGTAAAACGAGTTTTAATGACTCCACCCTAAGTGTATGGAAACTTCCGACTTCAACTGTATATAGCTCTTGCACCTGGTCCCCCTAGCTGCCCCCTGTCTCAGGGGTGCACCTGGTCCCCTAGCTGTCCCCTTCTCAGGGGTGCACCTGGTCCCCTAGCCGTCCCTGTCTCAGGGGTGCACCTGGTCCCCTAGCCGTCCCTGTCTCAGGGGTGCACCTGGTCCCCTAGCCGTCCCTGTCTCAGGGGTGCACCTGGTCCCCTAGCCGTCCCTGTCTCAGGGGTGCACCTGGTCCCCCTAGCTGTCCCTGTCTCAGGGGTGCACCTGGTCCCCTAGCTGTCCCCTTCTCAGGGGTGCACCTGGTCCCCTAGCCGTCCCTGTCTCAGGGGTGCACCTGGTCCCCTAGCTGTCCCCTTCTCAGGGGTGCACCTGGTCCCCTAGCCGTCCCTGTCTCAGGGGTGCACCTGGTCCCCCTAGCTGTCCCTGTCTCAGGGTGCTGGATCGAGGGTTTGAGAAGACATCCTAGGGGCCAATCACAGCACACCTCAACCGGAAGACTTTAGGGAATTGTCTCTCTCTCTTTCTCACACACGCACACACGCACGCACGCACACACGCACGCACTCACACTCACACTCACTCACACTCACACTCACTCACAATGGTCCCTCCCTTACTCCCCTCCAGATCCTGACAGCCTTTCTTTCTAGTGTTGCATTTTCTTCTAGCCTTCAACATGTTATTATAGTCTACATATTCTTATAGTCCACGTATTCGTATAGTCTACATATTATTATAGTCTACATATTCTTATAGTCTACAAATTGTTAGATCCTTCAACATATTCTATTAGCCTTCAACATATTCTTATAGTCTACATATCCTTATAGTCAACATATTCTTGTAGTCTACATATTCTTACAGTCTACAAATTCTTATGGTCTACATTTTCCTATAGCCTTCAACGTGTTATTATAGCCTTCAACATAAACTTATAGTCTACATATCCTTATATCCTTCAACATATTCTTATAGTCTTATATCATTCAACATATTCTTATAGTCTTATATCCTTCAACATATTCTTATAGTCTACATATTCTTATAGTCTACATTTTCCTATTGTCTTCAATGTATTCTTGTAGTCTACATATTCTTATAGTCTACATATTCTTATATCCTTCAACATATTCTTATAGTCTACATATTCTTATAGCCTTCGACATATTCTTACAGTCTTCATCATATTCTATTAGCCTTCAACGTATTCTTATAGTCTACATATACTTATAGTCTACATATTCTTATATCCTTCAACATATTCTTATAGTCTACATATTCTTACAGTCTTCAACATATTCTATTAGCCTTCAACATATTCTTATAGTCTACATATTCTTATAGTCTACATATTCTTATAGTCTACATATTCTTGTAGTCTTCAATATATTCTTATGGTCTACATATTCTTATAGTCTACATATTCTTGTAGTCTTCAATATATTCTTATGGTCTACATATTCTTATAGTCTACATATTCTTATGGACTACATTTTCTTATAGCCTTCAACATATATTTATAGTCTACATATATTTATAGTCTACATATACTTATAGTCTACATATACTTATCGACTACATATTCTTTTATCCTTCATACAATATAAATTTAGATCATACAAGGGACAAATCATGCCCTAAATGATGGAGATCTTTACATTTTTCAGTTAAGTGTCTGCACCTGCTATCCTTTCAAATTCAAATCCACATGTTTCAGTTGGGCATTTAGGCTCCTGCAAGGACCCCCACCAACATTTACAGTAAGGGTTGTGATTCACTGTAAGCGTTGGAGGACTCAGTAATAGTCCCGTGTAGCTCAATTTGTAGAGGATGGTGCTTACAGCGCCAGAGTTGTGGGTTTGATTCCCGCGGGGGACCAGTATGAAAAGAAAACATTATTAAAATGTGTGCAGTCGCTCTGGATAAGAGAGTCGGCTAAATGATGTAGACTATAAGAATATGTAGACTATAAGAATATGTTGAAGGCTAATAGAATATGTAGACTATAATAATATGTTGAAGGCTAATAGAATATGTAGACTATAAGAATATGTAGACTAATAAATGTTGAAGGCGAATAGAATATGTTGACTATAATAATATGTTGACTATAAAAATATGTTGAAGGCTAATAGAATATGTTGAAGGATATAAGAATATGTAGACTATAAAAATATGTAGACTATAATAATATGTTGAAGGCTAATAGAATATGTTGAAGGATATAAGAATATGTAGACTATAAGAATATGTAGACTATAATAATATGTTGAAGGCTAATAGAATATGTTGAAGGATATAAGAATATGTAGACTATAAGAATATGTAGACTATAATAATATGTTGAAGGCTAGAAGAATATGTTGAAGGATATAAGAATATGTTGAAGGCTATAAGAATATGTAGACTATAATAATATGAAGGCTAGAAGAATATGAAGGCTAGAATAATATGTTGATTATAAGAATAGGTTGAAGGCAAGCTGTATTGCGAGCAGATGACTGATGTGCTCGCTTTTTTGTCTGTCTGCAGGTGTACAGACGAGGAGGCATACAAAGGTATGTGACTTGGTATGTTTGTAAGGATCGACGCTGGTAGACGAGAAGCAGGTACAGGGAGTGAACATTTAACACTTGAGCGTCAGAGAGGGCGAGCCGGAGCAGGCGTGACAATGTTATACAGATCACATGTACCATCCTCCTCCCTTACCTCTTCAATGAATATCCCACAGGCCTCCACATTCTGGACGAGGTGTGTATAATTTTCATTCACATTTACCACAAAAAACAAGGCATGAATACTCTCATGTGCATGTTTTTTTAAACATCTGTATAATTACCATTTTTTTTTGTGATTCACAGACTTCACCCTCCCTACACCTCTGATGAATATAACATGAAATGTGTTCTATCACCGTGCACTGCAAAATCATTCTGGCTATGGATACGGAGAACATCAACACATTAACATCAACACGCCAGAGGATATACTTGGGGCTCTGCTGGAAGTTGTTGATGTTTTTATTCATCAACATTATTCATATGTTGATGTTTTTATTCTTTATTGTTATAGTTGTTATTGTTGTTATTGTTATGGGTATTATTAATAATAATAATGAAAGGGGGGGGGTAGCTCAAAAATGAACCCCAAAAGGTTCTTCAAAAGGAATCTTTTCTTTTTAGAAGTGTACACGCTTTAGCACTCGGTGGTCTCGTTCTGTGAGCATGTGTGGCCTACCACTTTGCAGCTGAGCCATTGTTGCTCCTAGACATTTCCACAATAACAGCACTTACAGTTGACCGGGGCAGCTTTAGCAGGGCAGAAATTTGATGAACTGACTTGTTGGAAGGTTGGCATCCTATGATGGTGCCACGTTGAAAGTCACTGACCTCTTCAGTATGGGCCATTCCACTACCAATGTTTGTCTATGGAGATTGCATGGTTGTTTGCTCGATAGTCAGCAAAGGGTGTGGCTGAAATAGCCTAATCCACTAATTTGAAGGATTGTCCACATACTTTTGGCCATGTTGTGTATGTGTACTTACGACGGTGGTGTGGCGGTACCAATACCAGCATGTGATCATCAGCTCCTGGGACTGCAGGAGGTGTGTGTGTGTGTGTGTGGGTACCAGGGCCCACTACCCAGAGTGCCATGCAGCAGCAGGGCCTGCCCAGCCCTATCAGCTTTGGCACCTCAGCTGCCAGCCAGGCCTGCTGATGAAGAGAATATATGTGTGTTTGTGTGATGAAGAGAAAGTGTGTGTGTGTGTGTGTGTGTGTGTGATGAAGAGAAGGTGTGGAGTGAGAGTTAGTATCTGATAATGAAGCTACCTTGTTGTCACCACAGATTGTTCGCTCAGGGCCTTCCGTTAAAGGAGTCTGCCTGCTGCAGAGCACCAGCAAGTGCATGCACACACACTCACACACCAGCCTCCACCACGCCCCCCTCCACCACCCCGGGGCTTGGCACCTCCAGCAGGGACAGGAAGGTATTTGTACCATTCTCCCTTCAATCACCACCCAACGCCCAGATCCTGCTGCTCACTGCAAATAATAGTATTTTGCCTGATGACTGATTTGAGATTTTCCATTTTCCATGTTTTTTCTTTCTACCTTTCTCCAGTGTTCCGTAGTGTCCTCAGTGTTCCGTAGTGTCCTCAGTGTTCCGTAGTGTCCCCAGTGTTCCGTAGTGTCCCCAGTGTTCCGTAGTGTACCCAGTGTCCACAGTGGTCCGTAGTGTCCCGTGTTTTTTATTTTTTATTTTTTTTATTTCACCTTTATTTAACCAGGTAAGCAAGTTGAGAACAAGTTCTCATTTACAATTGCGACCTGGCCAAGATAAAGCAAAGCAGTTCGACACATACAACGACACAGAGTTACACATGGAGTAAAACAAACATACAGTCAATAAAACAGTAAAAAAAAAAAAATAAAAAAAAAAAGTCTATATACAATGTGAGCAAATTAGGTGAGAAGGGAGGTAAAGGCAAAAAAGGCCATGGTGGCAAAGTAAATACAATATAGCAAGTAAAACACTGGAATGGTAGTATTGCAATGGAAGAATGTGCAAAGTAGAAATAAAAATAATGGGGTGCAAAGGAGCAAAATAAATAAATAAATTAAATACAGTTGGGAAAGAGGTAGTTGTTTGGACTAAATTATAGGTGGGCTATGTACAGGTGCAGTAATCTGTAAGATGCTCTGACAGTTGGTGCTTAAAGCTAGTGAGGGAGATAAGTGTTTCCAATTTAAGAGATTTTTGTAGTTAGTTCCAGTCATTGGCAGCAGAGAACTGGAAGGAGAGGCGGCCAAAGAAAGAATTGGTTTTGGGGGTGACTAGAGAGATATACCTGCTGGAGCGTGTGCTACAGGTGGGAGATGCTATGGTGACCAGCGAGCTGAGATAAGGGGGACTTTACCTAGCAGGGTCTTGTAGATGACATGGAGCCAGTGGGTTTGGCGACGAGTATGAAGCGAGGGCCAGCCAACGAGAGCGTACAGGTCGCAATGGTGGGTAGTATATGGGGCTTTGGTGACAAAACGGATAGCACTGTGATAGACTGCATCCAATTTGTTGAGTAGGGTATTGGAGGCTATTTTGTAAATGACATCGCCAAAGTCGAGGATTGGTAGGATGGTCAATTTTACAAGGGTATGTTTGGCAGCATGAGTGAAGGATGCTTTGTTGCGAAATAGGAAGCCAATTCTAGATTTAACTTTGGATTGGAGATGTTTGATATGGGTCTGGAAGGAGAGTTTACAGTCTAACCAGACACCTAAGTATTTGTAGTTGTCCACGTATTCTAAGTCAGAGCCGTCCAGAGTAGTGATGTTGGACAGGCGGGTAGGTGCAGGTAGCGATCGGTTGAAGAGCATGCATTTAGTTTTACTTGTATTTAAGAGCAATTGGAGGCCACGGAAGGAGAGTTGTATGGCATTGAAGCTTGCCTGGAGGGTTGTTAACACAGTGTCCAAAGAAGGGCCGGAAGTATACAGAATGGTGTCGTCTGCATAGAGGTGGATCAGAGACTCACCAGCAGCAAGAGCGACCTCATTGATGTATACAGAGAAGAGAGTCGGTCCAAGAATTGAACCCTGTGGCACCCCCATAGAGACTGCCAGAGGTCCGGACAGCAGACCCTCCGATTTGACACACTGAACTCTATCAGAGAAGTAGTTGGTGAACCAGGCGAGGCAATCATTTGAGAAACCAAGGCTGTCGAGTCTGCCGATGAGGATGTGGTGGTTGACAGAGTCGAAAGCCTTGGCCAGATCAATGAATACGGCTGCACAGTAATGTTTCTTATCGATGGCGGTTAAGATATCGTTTAGGACCTTGAGCGTGGCTGAGGTGCACCCATGACCAGCTCTGAAACCAGATTGCATAGCAGAGAAGGTATGGTGAGATTCGAAATGGTCGGTAATCTGTTTGTTGACTTGGCTTTCGAAGACCTTAGAAAGGCATGGTAGGATAGATATAGGTCTGTAGCAGTTTGGGTCAAGAGTGTCCCCCTTTGAAGAGGGGGATGACCGCAGCTGCTTTCCAATCTTTGGGAATCTCAGATGACACGAAAGAGAGGTTGAACAGGCTAGTAATAGGGGTGGCAACAATTTCGGCAGATAATTTTAGAAAGAAAGGGTCCAGATTGTCTAGCCCGGCTGATTTGTAGGGGTCCAGATTTTTCAGCTCTTTCAGAACTTCAGCTGAATGGATTTGGGAGAAGGAGAAATGGGGAAGGCTTGGGCGAGTTGCTGTTGGGGGTGCAGTGCTGTTGACCGGGGTAGGAGTTGCCAGGTGGAAAGCATGGCCAGCCGTAGAAAAATGCTTATTGAAATTCTCAATTATGGTGGATTTATCAGTGGTGACAGTGTTTCCTATCTTCAGTGCAGTGGGCAGCTGGGAGGAGGTGTTCTTATTCTCCATGGACTTTACAGTGTCCCAGAACTTTTTAGAGTTAGTGTTGCAGGAAGCAAATTTCTGCTTGAAAAAGCTAGCCTTGGCTTTTCTAACTGCCTGTGTATAACGGTTTCTAGCTTCCCTGAACAGCTGCATATCACGGGGACTGTTCGATGCTAATGTAGAACGCCATAGGATGTTTTTGTGTTGGTTAAGGGCAGTCAGGTCTGGGGAGAACCAAGGGCTATATCTGTTCCTGGTTCTAATTTTCTTGAATGGGGCATGTTTATTTAACATTGTTAGGAAGGCATTTTTAAAAATATCCAGGCATCCTCTACTGACGGGATGAGATCAATATCCTTCCAGGACACCCCGGCCAGGTCGATTAGAAAGGCCTGCTCGCTGAAGTGTTTCAGGGAGCGTTTTACAGTGATGAGTGGAGGTCGTTTGACCGCTGACCCATTACGGATGCAGGCAATGAGGCAGTGATCGCTGAGATCTTGGTTGAAGACAGCAGAGGTGTATTTAGAGGGGAAGTTGGTTAGGATGATATCTATGAGGGTGCCCGTGTTTAAGGCTTTGGGGGTACCTGGTAGGTTCATTGATAATTTGTGTGAGATTGAGGGCATCAAGTTTAGATTGTAGGATGGCTGGGGTGTTAAGCATGTTCCAGTTTAGGTCGCCTAGCAGCACGAGCTCTGAAGATAGATGGGGGCAATCAGTTCACATATGGTGTCCAGAGCACAGCTGGGAGCAGAGGGTGGTCTATAGCAGGCGGCAAAGGTGAGAGACTTGTTTTTAGAGAGGTGGATTTTTAAAAGTAGAAGTTCAAATTGTTTGGGTACAGACCTGGATAGTAGGACAGAACTCTGCAGGCTATCTTTGCAGTAGATTGCAACACCGCCCCTTTAGCAGTTCTATCTTGTCTGAAAATGTTGTAGTTTGGAATTAAAATTTCTGAATTTTTGGTGGTCTTCCTAAGCCAGGATTCAGACACAGCTAGAACATCCGGGTTGGCAGAGTGTGCTAAAGCAGTGAAAAGAACAAACTTAGGGAGGAGGCTTCTAATGTTAACATGCATGAAACCAAGGCTATTACGGTTACAGAAGTCATCAAAAGAGAGCGCCTGGGGAATAGGAGTGGAGCTAGGCACTGCAGGGCCTGGATTCACCTCTACATCGCCAGAGGAACATAGGAGGAGAAGAATAAGGGTACGGCTAAAAGCAATAAGAATTGGTCGTCTAGAACGTCTGGAACAGAGAGTAAAAGGAGGTTTCTGGGGGCGATAAAATAGCATCAAGGTATAATGTACAGACAAAGGTATGGTAGGATGTGAGTACAGTGGAGGTAAACCTAGGTATTGAGTGATGAAGAGAGAGATATTGTCTCTAGAAACATCATTGAAACCAGGAGATGTCATTGCATGTGTGGGTGGTGGAACTAATAAGTTGGATAAGGTATAGTGAGCAGGACTAGAGGCTCTACAGTGAAATAAGCCAATAAACACTAACCAGAACAGCAATGGACAAGACATATTGACATTAAGGAGAGGCATCCTTAGTCGAGTGATCAAAAAGGGTCCAGGGAGTGGAGAGGTTGGTTTGGGGGTCACGGCGATTTAGACAGCTAGCCAGGACATCGGTAGCAAGCTAGCATAGGATGGAGGTCTGTTGTTAGCCACCTCTTGCGTTCCGTCAGTAGATTAGTGGAGTTCCGTGTTGTAGAGGGGATTAGTCCAAATCACACAACAACAAAAAAATAAAAACAATAGATATAGTTATAGAGGCCCAAGAAGAAACATGTTAATAATAAAAATAAATAAATTGTCCGATTGTCTATTCTGAGAGCATCCGGTAAGACAGCTAACGGTTAGCAGGCCGCAGATGGGCATTCAGGTAACGTCGCGACGGAGGAGCCAGCCGGATCTCCTTCGGGTAGATAACGTCGGCAGTCCAGTTGTGAAGGCCCGGAGGGGCTCCGTGTAGGCAGTAAAACGGGTCCGGATAGGTGACTGCAGCCCAGGAGTGATTGACGGAGCTCAGGAGTGGTTGACGGAGCTCGCTAGCTCCGGAGTAATTGATGTTTGCTCCGGAATCGACGAAAGCAGATAGACACACGGATAGCAGCCAGCTAGCTGTGAGATCCGGGAGTGAATGTCCAGAGAGCAGTTGAAATCCAGGGACATGGAGAGAAAAAATCGGTCCGGTATGTTCCGTTCCGAGCCGCGCTGCGCCGTACAAAACTGGCGATAGATTTTCGAGTTAAAGGATAGCTAATGACCACAAACCGTGGTTAGCTGAATACGAACGAGTTGCCAGTAAAGAAGCTAACTAGCTTCTGATTAGCTTCTGGCTAGCTCCTGGCTAGCTTCTGGCTAGCTTCTTGGAGGATTGCAGATTTGATTGCAGATTTGAGGTAAATAATACGTATTTATACATATCAATTGGTGAGGCAGGTTGCAGGAGAGTGTATTGAAGATGAGTTGATGGAAAATAAAAATAAAATGTATGTGAAAAAAAAGTTGTAAATATATATATATACACGACACGACAAGACGTGGACAAAAGACGTCTGAACTGCTATGCCATCTTGGAATAGCGTTCTGTAGTGTTCCCAGTGTTCCATTGTGTTTTCCAGTGTTCTGTTGTGTTTCCCAGTGTTCCGTTGTGTTTCCAGTGTTCCGTAGTGTTCCCAGTGTTCCGTAGTGTCCACAGTGTTCCGTAGTGTCCCCAGTGTTCCGTAGTGTTCCGTAGTGTCCCCAGTGTTCCGTAGTGTCCCCAGTGTTCCGTAGTGTTCCCAGTGTTCCGAAGTGTCCCCAGTGTTCCGTAGTGTTCCGATGTGTTTCCCAGTGTTCCGTAGTGTCCCCAGTGTTCTGTAGTGTTCCCAGTGTTCTGATGTGTTTCCCAGTGTTCTGATGTGTTTCCCAGTGTTCCGATGTGTTCCCCAGTGTTCCGATGCGTTTCCCAGTGTTCCATAGTGTTGCAAGTGTTCCGTAGTGTTGCAAGTGTTCCGTAGTGTTCCCAGTGTTCCGTAGTGTTCCCAGTGTTCCATAGTGTTCCCAGTGTTCCCAGTGTTCCATAGTGTACCCAGTGTTCCGTAGTGTTCCCAGTGTTCCGTAGTATCCCCAGTGTTCCGTAGTATCGCCAGTGTTCCGTAGTGTTCCCAGTGTTCCGTAGTATCCTCAGTGTTCCGTAGTGTTCTCAGTGTTCCGTTGTGTTCCGTAGTGTTCCGTAGTGTACCCAGTGTTGCGTAGTGTTTCCAGTGTTCCGTAGTGTTCCCAGTGTTCCGTAGTGTTCCCAGTGTTCCGTAGTGTTCCCAGTGTTCAGTAGTGTACCCAGTGTTCCGTAGTGTCCCCAGTGTTCCATAGTGTTCCCAGTGTTCAGTAGTGTACCCAGTGTTCCGTAGTGTCCCCAGTGTTCCGTAATGTCCCCAGTGTTTGTATGGTATCCAGTGTTCCATAGTGTACCCAGTGTTCCGATGTGTTTCCCAGTGTTCCGTAGTGTACCCAGTGTTCCGTAGTGTACCCAGTGTTCCGTAGTGTACCCAGTGTTCCATAGTGTTTCCCAGTGTTCCGTAGTGTACCCAGTGTTCCGTAGTGTTGCAAGTGTTTCCCAGTGTTCCATAGTGTTTCCCAGTGTTCCGTAGTGTACCCAGTGTTCCATAGTGTTTCCCAGTGTTCCGTAGTGTATCCAGTGTTCCGTAGTGTTTCCCAGTGTTCCGTAGTGTACCCAGTGTTCCGAGGTGTTTCCCAGTGTTCCGATGTGTTTCCCAGTGTTCCGATGTGTTTCCCAGTGTTCCGTAGTGTTTCCCAGTGTTCCGTAGTGTTCCCAGTGTTTCGTAGTGTTCCGTAGTGTTCCCAGTGTTCAGTAGTGTACCCAGTGTTCCGTAGTGTCCCCAGTGTTCCATAGTGTTCCCAGTGTTTGTAGTGTATCCAGTGTTCCGTAGTGTCCCCAGTGTTCGGTAGTGTTCCCAGTGTTCCGTAGTGTCCCCAGTGTTCCATAGTGTTCCCAGTGTTCAGTAGTGTACCCAGTGTTCCGTAGTGTCCCCAGTGTTCCATAGTGTTCCCAGTGTTTGTAGTGTACCCAGTGTTCCGTAGTGTCCCCAGTGTTCCATAGTGTTCCCAGTGTTCAGTAGTGTACCCAGTGTTCCGTAGTGTCCCCAGTGTTCCATAGTGTTCCCAGTGTTTGTAGTGTACCCAGTGTTCAATAGTGTTGCCAGTGTTCCATTGTGTTTCCCAGTGTTCCGATGTGTTTCCCAGTGTTCCGATGTGTTTCCCAGTGTTCCATAGTGTTTCCCAGTGTTCTGTAGTGTTTCCAGTGTTCCGTAGAGTTGCCAGTATTCCGGTGTGTTTCCCAGTGTTCCGGTGTGTTTCCCAGTGTTCCATTGTGTTTCCCAGTGTTCCGATGTGTTTCCCAGTGTGCCATAGTGTTTCCCAGTGTTCCGATGTGTTTCCCAGTGTTCTGTAGTGTTCCGTAGAGTTGCCAGTATTCCGATGCGTTTCCCAGTGTTCCGTAGAGTCCATAGAGTTCCGTAGTGTTGCCAGTTCTCCGTAGTGTCCCCAGAGTTCTGTAGTGTGCCCAGTGTTCCATAGGGATGTGATCCGCCCACTTCCCCTTCACTAATTGCCTTTTTAATGGGGCTGCCTGTTCCTTGTATCACCCATTCACCCGCTCAAGCGCTATTAGTACCCAACATTAGACCACTTCTACCAAATGAAAAGATACCTGACCCTTGGGTCCTGGATCCCAGACGGGACAGATCGCACACTAGACTGCGGGGGAAGAAAAAACAATAACAACTTTGTTTTGAAGTGTCCATCCAACCTACCAGTGAAGCGGATCATTTGAAGAAAACCATATGCACCGGCATCTGCTTTCTGGTGACTTCTAGCAAACTGAACGACAGAGTATCTACAGAGTCTAGAGAAGCGCCGTGCGCTGAGCCACTGTTTTTAAATGGAATAGCCATCTGTCTCTCTTTTCTTCGGCAGCGAGAGCTTTTCTTGGCAAGGCACAAGCCACTCTTCTACGACTTTCTGAAATAAAACAGTCTCCACAGACGAGTTAAATGGCAACTGCTCATCCAACTATAGCCCCCAAAATCTGAAAGAAAACAGTCTCCACAGACGAGTTAAATGGCAACTGCTCATCCAACTATAGCCCCCAAAATCTGAAAGAAATCAGGTAACATTGGAAGTACAAAATGTGGGACATTGTAAAGTTTTTTAAAGTATTTTTTATTTCACCTTTATTTAACCAGGTAGGCTAGTTGAGAACACCTTTATTTAACCAGGTAGGCTAGTTGAGAACACCTTTATTTAACCAGGTAGGCTAGTTGAGAACACCTTTATTTAACCAGGTAGGCTAGTTGAGAACACCTTTATTTAACCAGGTAGGCTAGTTGAGAACACCTTTATTTAACCAGGTAGGCTAGTTGAGAACACCTTTATTTAACCAGGTAGGCTAGTTGAGAACACCTTTATTTAACCAGGTAGGCTAGTTGAGAACACCTTTATTTAACCAGGTAGGCTAGTTGAGAACACCTTTATTTAACCAGGTAGGCTAGTTGAGAACACCTTTATTTAACCAGGTAGGCTAGTTGAGAACGAGTTCTCATTTACAACTGCGACCTGGCCAAGATAAAGCAAAGCAGTTCGACACATACAACAACACAGAGTTACACATAAACAAACGTACAGTCAATAACACACTTTTTTTTTTACAGTGTGTGCAAATGTATAAGAGTAGGGAGGTAGACAGATCTCATTGTAGACAGATCTCATTGTAGACAGATCTCATTGTAGGCAGATCTCATTGTAGGCAGATCTCATTGTAGACAGATCTCATTGTAGACAGATCTCATTGTAGACAGATCTCATTGTAGGCAGATCTAATTGTAGACAGATCTCATTGTAGACAGATCTCATTGTAGACAGATCTCATTGTAGGCAGATCTCATTGTAGGCAGATCTCATTGTAGACAGATCTCATTGTAGACAGATCTCATTGTAGACAGATCTCATTGTAGGCAGATCTAATTGTAGACAGATCTCATTGTAGACAGATCTCATTGTAGACAGATCTCATTGTAGGCAGATCTCATTGTAGGCAGATCTCATTGTAGACAGATCTCATTGTAGACAGATCTCATTGTAGACAGATCTCATTGTAGGCAGATCTCATTGTAGACAGATCTCATTGTAGACAGATCTCATTGTAGGCAGATCTCATTGTAGACAGATCTCATTGTAGACAGATCTCATTGTAGGCAGATCTCATTGTAGACAATCTCATTGTAGGCAGATCTCATTGTAGGCAGATCTCATTGTAGACAGATCTCATTGTAGACAGATCTCATTGTAGACAGATCTCATTATAAAAGGTTCCAGATATGATGCTTATGACACTGCCAGCATATGAAATCAACTGAATATTATCAGACGCACATGGCTTATGCACTGTTCTGTTCACACCACGAAGTTCGTCTGACCATTAGCCCTATTCATGTTAAAAATACTAGGAAAATGGCGGCGTATAGTTTTCGGCATTAGTACGTGGCGGCAGATAGCCTCGGCAGGTAGCCTAGCGGTTAAGAGCGTCGGGTCAGTAACCATAATAAGTCATTTGGTGGGCGCTTGTATTTGTCCTATTTTACACACGTACAAGCGTGTATTAATAAGTATGTGTATTAATAAGTATGTGTGAAAGGTCGCTGGCTTGAATCCCTGAGCAAACGAGGTGAAAAATCTGTCGATGTGCCCTTGAGCAAGGCTTCTCTGGATAAGAGCGTCTGCTAAATGACTTAAAATGTAAATGTACATTATACACTCAATACAATTCAACCTCGCGTTTCATCCCCACACCACTCCACCCAGATTGTCCCCTAATTCCACAAAAGGAAATGGAGTTAAACACTGGAGAGGAAATGAGAGGAGAAGTTCAATTAAAGCTTTCATCTCTGTCTCTTTTCAGGTTTATAATGGCTAGCTGCTAATGAGGGCTACGTCTGTAGCTTGGACTGAATGGGAGAGGAGGGACTCTTGAGAGCCTGCTTCACTCTGTCTATTTAACGGTCTGTGTTCAAGCTAGACAATACACGCTGTACGTGACATGAAATGCATATAGTGGGTTAATGTGTAATTCAGTATACTGGAAATGGTGGTTGGTGGGGTTGATAATGAGTCCACGTTGCAATCCCTCGATTAGATAGTAAAGATGTCCCATTCCACTGACCTCTCTGTAGTTTAGTTATAATAGATGTCTTAATAGCTCTACTAACAGACTCAACTTTCATATTTTTTGTTAAATTGCATAGTCCCGAAAGCTTTAAAAAAAACTGCTTTTCCAAGCTTTGTTGGCATTGATAACTCTGCTAATGACAGTATGAATACGGGAATGTTCCACTCACCTTCAGGGCAGAGAGGAAGTGACCAATACAAGCTTTTTACTAATTGATGAAAATAACACCCTGAGCCCCCTGCCACGGCCCAGTAAAGGAGCGAGGTGTTGTGAGAGTCGGGGCTGACGGGGCTCCTGCAGGTGCCTATTGTGTGTACTCACCATGAGAGGTTTAGTTTAGGAGTTGGAGGGGAGGCTACCCTCCATAAGAGGTTTAAGAGTAGGAGGGGAGGCGGCTGGTTTGAACACGACCACTAGAAAAGGACCAGGGTTGGATTAGCTTGTTCCCATCGGTATGGGGCTATTCGTTTGGTAACGTCATTAGATGGCATTAAAGCGTTTCGCTTTTTCTTCCTTTATTCCCTCCAAACTCCCACAATGCCCTTGGGGATTAGTTGACTAGGAGCTTTAATTAACAGACTGCAGTTTATCTATATTGATTGGACTGCAAAATGATGTTATTCCTTAGCTGCCGTTTGCTTTGATGGACTAGGAACTCGGGAACAAGAGAGGACAAACGGATTAGTTACACCTTATTAAAAAAAAAGATGTTCAACTTTTTCTACTAAAAGATGAAATGTTTAAAAAAAAACCTGACTGTGAATTTACATGTACTGTAAACTGAAATGTTGGAAATGTATTTTTTACAGTGATCCAAAATTCTCAAATACTGACCTTCCTTGACATAGTATTTTCCATACAGTTTCAAAGAAATGGCAACTTCTGTGATGGTAATATTTTATCAAATACACATGAACTGGTTCTGTAGAGGTGTCACGGCCTTTGCTGGAAGAAGACCAAGGTGCAGCGTGGTGAGCGTACATTTTCCTTTATTTAAAATGACGCCATCAAAACAATAAACCATACAAAAACGACTGTGAAGCTTAAGCGCTATAGTGCCACAAACAAAGACAACTTCCCACACAGAAAGGAGGGAAAAGGACTACCTAAGTATGGTTCCCAATCAGAGACAACGATAGACAGCTGTCCCTGATTGAGAACCATACCCGGTCAAAACAAAGAAATACAAAAACATAGAAAATAGAACATAGAATGCCCACCCAAATCACACCCTGACCAAACCCAAAATAGAGACATAAAAAGCTCTAAGGTCAGGGCGTAACAGGAGATCTTAATCATTATCGCCATATTTTAAGGCTTCCTTATCTAGCTAAGATGATTGAATCCTTGGTAAATGTACAACTTTGCTCTTTTTCTTCTTCTCAAAAATGTAATTTGAATGTTAACCAATCAGGGTTTAGGCCTGGGCATAGCACTATTACAGCTACCACTTTAGTTGTTATGATCTTGACACTAAAATGAAATGTACTGTTTTGTTTGTGGACCTGTCAAAAGCTTTTGATACTGTTGATCGTGCTATGTTATTGAATACTTTGTCCTCGATAGGCCTGAGCTCTGACACCTGTTCATGGTTTAATGACTATCTTAGTGTTAGTACTCAGGCCATTGTGATTTATGGGGTTAAGTCTCTGTATATCTTGAAATACATAAAGGTGTACCTTAGGGGTCGATTTTGGGAACGATTCTCTTCAATATACACTACCGGTCAAAAGTTTTAGAACACCTACTCAATCAAGGATTTTTCTTTATTTTTACTATTTTCGACATTGTAGAATAATAGTGAAGACCCTCAAAACTATGAAATACTACATATGGAATCATGTAGTAACCAAAAAAGTGTTAAACAAATCAAAATATGTTTTATATTTGAGATTCTTCGAATAGCCACCCTTTGCCTTGATGACAGCTTTGCACACTCTTGGCATTCTCTAGCTTCATGAGGTAGTCACCTGGAATGCATTTCAATTAACAGGTGTGCCTTCTTAAAAGTGAATTTGTGGAATTTCTTTCCTTCTTAATGCGTTTGAGCCAATCATTTGTGTTGTGACAAGGTAGTGGGGTATACAGAAGATAACCCTATTTGGTAAAATAGGGGTGGCAGGTAGCCTAGTGATTAGAGCTTTGGACTAGTAACCGAAATGTTACAAGATCGAATCCCTGAGCTGACAAGGTAAAAATCTGTTGTTCTGCACCTGAACAAGGCATTAACCCACCGTCATTGAAAATAAGAATTTGTTCTTAACTGACTTGCCTAGTTAAATAAAGGTTAAAAAAGACCTAGTCCATATTATGACAAGAACAGCTCAAATAAGCAAAGAGAAACAAAAGTCCTTCATTACTTTTAGACATGAAGGTCAGTCAATACGGAACATTTCAAGAACTTTGAAAGTTTCTTCAAGTGCAGTTGCAAAAACCATCAAGCGCTATGATGAAACTGGCTCTCATGAGGACCGCCACATGAATGCAAGACCCAGAGTTACCTCTGCTGCAGAGGATACGTTCATTAGAATTACCAGCGTCAGAAATTTCAGCACAAATAAATGCTTTGCAGAGTTCAGGTAACAGACACATATCAACATCACCTGTTCCAAGGAGACTGCTTGAATCAGGCCTTTATGGTCAAATTTCTGCAAAGAAACCACTACGAAAGGACACCATGAGACATGCTTGGGCCATGAAACACGAGCAATGGACATTAGACTGGTGGAAATCTGTCCTTTGGTCTGGATTCCAAATTTGAGATTTTTGGTTCCAACCGCTGAGTCTTTTTGAGATGCAGAGTAGGTGAAAGGATGATCTCCGCATATGTGGTTCCCACCGTGAAGCATGGAGGAGGAGGTGTGATGGTGTGGAGGTGCTTGTCTGGTGACACTGTCAGTGATTTATTTAGAATTCAAGGCACACTTAACCAGCGTGGCTACCACAGTATTCTACAGCGATACGCCATCCCATCTGGTTTGGGCTTAGTGGGACTGTCATTTGTTTTTCAACAGGACAATAACCCAACACACCTCTAGGCTGTGTAAGGGCTATTTGACCAAGAAGGATAGTGATGGAGTGCTGCATCAGATGACCTGGCCTCCACAATCACCCAATCTCAACCAATTTGAGATGGTTTTGGATGAGTTGGACCCCAGAGTGAAAGAAAAGCAGTCAACAAGTCCCCAGCATATGATATCATTCAAGACGGTTGGTAAAGCATTCCAGGTGAAGCTGGTTGAGAGAATGCCACGTGTGTGCAAAGCTTTCATCAAGGCAAAGGGTGGCTATTTGAAGAATCTCAAATCTCAAATATATTTGGATTTGTTTAACCCTTTTCTGGTTACTACATGATTCCATATGTGTTATTTCTGTGATGTGATGTCTTCACTATTATTCTACATTGTACAAAATAGTAAAAATAAAGAAAAACCCTTGAATGAGTAGGGGTTCTAAAAACTTTCTTTTGTCCTGATCTTTTCCACAGTCTGGTTGGACCCACACTTTCAGGAATATGTCTACACACGATATTAACATGTGTCTAATATCCACCCGCAGTGTGTCCAGATTTCTTGCAAATTATTGTCCGGCTATTCTTTCAGAAAATGATATTCAAGACATTGATCCAATAAGTCAATGGTGCCACTTGATTGATGAATGATTTTAGAAGGTGGGATAATGTTGATTTCAATGGTTTCACTATCCAGATTTGTCTACACTTGTAAGATCCAGACACAATGGGTCCCTGACTACCTCCGGAGATGGTCAAGATCTGATCACAATCAGATCACAATGTGTCTTTAAATCATCTAGACCTACAGTATCTGAAAATGTGGGCAGAGTCAGAATGTGGACAAGATGAGGACAAAGGATACTTGTTATAACCAGGTATAAATGTGGTTTAAGAGGTCATTGATCCTGACACTAATTTCCACCTCCACTAACACCCTCCTTCATCCAAACCAGAACAGGCCACCAACATGCCGTTTAATCCAGACCAGAACAAGCCACTAACATTCCCTTTAACCCAGGCCAGAACAGGCCACTAACATTCCCTTTAATCCAGACCAGAACAGGCCACTAACATTCCCTTTAATCCAGACCAGAACAGGCCACTAACATTCCCTTTAATCCAGACCAGAACAGGCCACTAACATTCCCTTTAATACAGACCAGAACAGACCACTAATGTCCTCCTTCATCCAGACCAGAACAGGCCACTAATGTCCTCCTTCATCCAGACCAGAACAGGCCACTAACATTCCCCTTCATCCAGACCAGAACAGGCCACTAATGTCCTCCTTCATCCAGACCAGAACAGGCCACTAATGTCCTCCTTCATCCAGACCAGAACAGGCCACTAACATTCCCCTTCATCCAGACCAGAACAGACCACTAACGTTCTCCTTCATCCAGACCAGAACAGACCACTAACGTCTTCATTCATCCAGACCAGAGCAGGCCACTAATGTCCTCCTTCATCCAGACCAGAACAGGCCACTAATGTCCTCCTTCATCCAGACCAAAACAGGCCACTAACATTCCCCTTAATCCAGACCAGAACAGGCCACTAACGTCTTCATTCATCCAGACCAGAACAGGCCACTAACGTCTTCATTCATCCAGGCCAGAACAGGCCACTAATATCCTCATTCATCCAGACCAGAACAGGCCACTAATATCCTCATTCATTCATCCAGACCAGAACAGGCCACTAATGTCCTCCTTCATCCAGACCAGAACAGGCCACTAACATTCCCCTTAATCCAGACCAGAACAGGCCACTAACGTCTTCATTCATCCAGACCAGAACAGGCCACTAACGTCTTCATTCATCCAGACCAGAACAGGCCACTAACGTCTTCATTCATCCAGGCCAGAACAGGCCACTAACGTTCTCCTTCATCCAGACCAGAACAGGCCACTAATGTCCTCCTTCATCCAGACCAGAACAGGCCACTAATGTCCTCCTTCATCCAGACCAGAACAGGCCACTAACATTCCCCTTAATCCAGACCAGAACAGGCCACTAACGTCTTCATTCATCCAGACCAGAACAGGCCACTAACGTCTTCATTCATCCAGTCCAGAACAAGCCACTAACGTTCTCCTTCATCCAGACCAGAACAGGCCACTAATGTCCTCCTTCATCCAGACCAGAACAGGCCACTAATGTCCTCCTTCATCCAGACCAGAACAGGCCACTAATATCCTCATTCATTCATCCAGACCAGAACAGGCCACTAATATCCTCATTCATTCATCCAGACCAGAACAGACCACTAACGTTCTCCTTCATCCAGACCAGAACAGGCCACTAACATTCCCCTTAATCCAGACCAGAACAGGCCACTAACGTCTTCATTCATCCAGACCAGAACAGGCCACTAACGTCCTCCTTTATCCCTCTAGTACCAGTGTGTAATTAAGACATGATTAAGAAGCTGGTCCTGATGAATGCCAGTCTAAGTGTCCCCTGTTGTGTAGCTGTTGAGCCCAGCAGGGAGAATTTAATTGATCCAGACTAATCAGGAACATGGAATTAAAACAGTCACAGTTGTTTGGGAAGGAAAAGGAGAGGAAAGGAGGGAAAAAGGAGGATAAATGTCCATTATCACAACGACAGAACCGGCCAAATGCAAGTTTTTAGGATCCTGCATGAATAAAAGAGGAAGAAGAGAAGACACACAAGGCCCAGGCCAGAGCCAGACCAGACCAGACCTAGGCCAGACCAGACCAGACCCAGGCCAGACCCCATCCAGACACAGGCCAGACCCAGACCCAGACCAGACCCAGGCCAGACCCAGACCAGACCAGACCCAGGCCAGACCAGACCCAGACCAGACCCAGGCCAGACCCAGGCCAGACACAGGCCAGACCCAGACCCAGACCAGACCAGACCAGACCCGGGCAAGACCTGGGCCAGACCCAGACCCAGACCAGACCCAGACCCAGGCCAGACCCAGATCCAGGCCAGACCCAGACCAGACACAGACCAGACCCAGGCCACACCCAGGCCACACCCAGGCCAGACCCAGAACAGACCCAGAACAGATGCAGGCCAGACCCAGGTCAGACCCAGGCCAGACACAGGCCAAACACAGGACAGACGCAGGCCAGACCAAGACCAGACCCAGGCCAGACCCAGGCCAGGCACAGGCGCAGGCCAGACCAAGGTCAGATGCAGGCCAGATGCAGGACAGACCCAGGACAGACAGAGGCCAGCTTGGTTGTCAAGGCACTGTTGGCCAAAATAAATAGTCCACTGGTTGTTTTTGTCTCTGCTGTGAAGACTCAGCCACTTGACATGTGAGGTTTATGGGCAGTTGTTACATTTTAGGCCATCATATGAATTACACTGGTTGGTCCACTCAAGAATTAGACATAATCTCTAAAGACACAGGCAGTATGTTCATTTAATGCAATATGCTGTGGCGAATTGCTTAGAGTGTAAATTGACGCCTACAATTATCACCTACAATTATCACAGGCATATAAACTGCTAATTAGCACTAGGCAGATTTAGACATATAATACTAAGACAAGTTGAGCTCGTTCCACATGCTGTCGCTTGACTGGCTTCAGATGTCCTTGCCAACATTACAACCCTACCTATTAACCACATTATCATGCTGCTTAATGTAATAAGCAATAACAAATCAGATGATTTATCAAACGTGAAAATGAGTCCCTGTACATTTATAACTTCATTTTGAAATCAGAAAAAAAAGTGTCCCTAAACTGTAACCCTACTGTCACTAAACTAAGCAGTACAGGGACAGGTGTTTTGGGATATGACTAAAAGTACTCGTCTCTCTCTCTCTCTCTCTCTCTCTCTGTAGATAATTGTAGCGTGGCTAATGACTGATGCCAAGCTGCTTAGACAGATGGTGCTATGGTGGTCGCAGGACAGACAGTTGCTGCTCTGCTCTCTTTGGAAATATCAGTAGCCTTAAAGTCATTTCAGTAGTGGGGACGAGAGAGAGAGAGTGAGAGAGAGAGAGAGCGGGAGAGAGAGAGAGAGAGAGAGAGAGAGAGAGAGAGACAGGGAGAGAGAGAGAGGGAGAGAGAGAGAGAGAGAGGGGAGAGAGAGAGAGAGAGAGAGAGAGAGAGAGGGAGAGAGAGAGAGGGAGAGAGAGAGAGCGGGAGAGCTCTGTATGTGTGGTGTGTGTATGTGTGGTGTGTGTGTGTATGTGTGGTGTGTGTGTGTATGTGTGGTGTGTGTGTGTGTGTGTATGTGTGGTGTGTGTATGTGTGGTGTGTGTGTTTGTCTCAGTATTTACTGTCTGTAGCGAGCTTCTTTGACATTTGCTATCTGAACGACGACTAAATGAGGAATTACATATAATACTGCAGGTGTAAACAAACTCTTATTGGGAAAACACTGAATTTTTAATTTACGAATTTGAAATTAAATGACATACAACTGTGACTTTAAATGTATGTAAATCATGATATGATAATTTTTTTTTGTGTGAAATTTATTAAAATGGTTTATCACTTTCAATGTTTCCTAGAGGCACAATTGAGGCGACTGTAATCTCTTTGAAAATGGTACGTCAGTGAATAATTAGAATGGGATAATTGTAGAACGCTGTGTAGCCAATAACATGTTTGGAGTGCATTCATTTAATATCCTCTACGGGATCGGTGTATCTAAACCGTTACGGTTGTTGCTAACCTGCGCTAATGTGACTAGAATGACATTGCAAGTAACAGCCAACTTTCCAGGACGTAGACATGTTTTATATGGGCAAACAAGCTTCACATTCTTGTTAATCTAATTGCACTGTCAAATTTACAGTAGCTATTACAATTTTTATAAAAAATACCATGCTATTGTTGGAGGAGAGTGAACAACAACAAAATGCTTTTATCATGGCAATTGGTTTGATACATTCACCTCTGAAGGTAAATAATGTACTTACATTCAGTAATCTGGCTCTGATTGGTCCTGAAGGTCCATGAGATAAAAGGCAGCATAGTTTTGTTTGATAAAATCAATTTGCATATTCAAATGTAGAAAGTGGGTTCTACATTTTGAAACCCTGCTGTCTCAACAGTGAATCATGACCTTTACTGTAAATGACCCTTACCGTAAATGACCCTTACTCTAAATGACCCGTACCATAAATAACCCTTACTCTAAATGACCCTTACCGTAAATGACCCTTACTGTAAATGACCCTTACCGTAAATGACCCTTACTCTAAATGACCCGTACCATAAATAACCCTTACTCTAAATGACCCTTACCGTAAATGACCCTTACTCTAAATGACCCTTACCGTAAATTACCCTTACTGTAAATGACCCTTACCGTAAATGACCCTTACTCTAAATTACCCTTACTGTAAATGACCCTTACTCTAAATGACCCTTACTGTAAATGACCCTTACTGTGAACAAACGAGAAATTAAAGGTCTATTACATTTTTACACACACACATATAAACCAATATCAACCAAGCAATCCCCCCCTCACCCAGCACACCTCAACCTACCTATAGTAGGTCTGTGGTCACCAACACCCTCCATCTCTCTACAGTAGGTCTGTGGTCCCCTCCACCCTCCATCTCTCTACAGTAGGTCTGTGGTCCACTCCACCCTCCACCTCTCTACTGTAGGTATGTGGTCCCCTCCACCCTCCATCTCTCTACAGTAGGTCTGTGGTCCCCTCCACCCTCCATCTCTCTACAGTAGGTCTGTGGTCCCCTCCACCCTCGACTCTTCACCTCTCTACAGTAGGTCTGTGGTCCCCTCCACCCTCCATCTCTCTACAGTAGGTCTGTGGTCCCCTCCACCCTCCACCTCTCTACTGTAGGTATGTGGTCCCCTCCACCCTCCATCTCTCTACAGTAGGTCTGTGGTCTCCTCCACCCTCCATCTCTCTACAGTAGGTCTGTGGTCCCCTCCACCCTCCATCACCCGACCTTAGGTATGTGGTCACCTCCACCCTCCATCTCTCCACAGTAGGTCTGTGGTCCAATCCACCCTCCACCCTACACCCTCCATCTCTCTACTGAAGGTCTGTGGTCCACTCCACCCTCTATGCTCCAACTCTCTACAGTAGATCCGTGGTCCCCTCCACACTCCACCTCGGGTACAGTAGGTCTGTGGTCCACTCCCCCCTCCACATCTCTACAGTAGGCCTGTGGTCTCCTCCACCCTCCTTCTCCGCATTTGTACAGTAGGTGTGCAGTCCCCTCCACCCTCAACCTTTCTACAGTAGATATGTGGTCCCCTCCACCCTCCACCCTCCATCTCTCTACAGTAGATATGTGATCCCATCCACCCTCCACCTCTCTACAGTAGGTCTGTGATCCCCTCTACCCACCACCCTCCAGCTCTCTACAGTAGGTCTCTGGTCCCCTCCACTGTCCCCCTCTACCCTCAACCTCTCTACAGTAGGTCTCTGGTCCCCTCCACTGTCCCCCTCCAACCTCCACCTCTCTACAGTAGGTCTGTGGTCATCTCCACCCACTCGCCTCCAGCTCTCTAAAGTAGGTCTCTGTTCCCCTCCACTCTTCATCCTCCACACTCCACCTCTCTACAGTAGGTATGTGGTCCCCTCCAACCTCCACCTCTCTACAGTAGGTCTGTGGTCCCCTCCACCCTCCACCTCTCTACAGTAGGTCTGTGGTCCCCTCCACCCTCCACCTCTCTACTGTAGGTCTGTGGTCCCCTCCACCCTCGACTCTTCACCCCTCTACAGTAGGTCTGTGGTCCCTCGACTCTTCACCTCTCTACAGTAGGTCTGTGGTCCCCTCCACCCTCCATCACTCGACAGTAGGTATGTGGTCACCTCCACCCTCCATCTCTCTACAGTAGGTATGTGGTCCCCTCCAACCTCCACCTCTCTACAGTAGGTCTGTGGTCCCCTCCACCCTCCACCTCTCTACAGTAGGTCTGTGGTCCCATCCACCCTCCACCTCTCTGCAGTAGGTCCGTGGTACACTCCACCCTAAACCCTCAACATCTCTACAGTAGGGCTGTAGTCCCCTCCACCCTCCACCTCTCTACTGTAGGTCTGTGGTCCCCTCCAACCTCCACCATTCTACTGTAGGTCTGTGGTCCCCTCCACCCTCGACTCTTCACCTCTCTACAGTAGGTCTGTGGTCCCCTCCACCCTCCACCTCTCTACTGTAGGTCTGTGGTCCCCTCCACCCTCCACCTCTCTACAGTAGGTCTGTGGTCCCCTCCACCCTCCACCTCTCTACAGTAGGTCTGTGGTCCCCTCCACCCTCCATCACTCGACAGTAGGTATGTGGTCCACTCCACCCTCCATCTCTCTACAGTAGGCCTGTGGTCCAATCCACCCTCCACTCTCCATCTCTCTACTGTAGGTCTGTGGTCCACTCCACCCTCTATGCTCCAACTCTCTACAGTAGGTCTCTGTTCCCCTCCACCCTTCATCCTCCACACTCCACCTCTCTACAGTAGGTATGTGGTCCCCTCCAACCTCCACCTCTCTACTGTAGGTCTGTGTTCCCTCCACCCACCAACCTCCAGCTCTCTACAGTAGGTCTGTGGTCCCCTCCACCCTCCACCTCTCTACAGTAGGTCTGTGTTCCCTCCACCCACCAACCTCCAGCTCTCTACAGTAGGTCTGTGGTCCCCTCCACCTCCACCCTTCACCCTCCACCTCTCTACAGTAGGTCTGTGGTCCCCTCCAATCTCCACCCTTCACCCTCCACCTCTCTACAGTAGGTCTCTGTTCCCCTCCACCCTTCATCCTCCACACTCCACCTCTCTACAGTAGGTATGTGGTCCCCTCCAACCTCCACCTCTCTACTGTAGGTCTGTGTTCCCCTCCACCCACCAACCTCCAGCTCTCTACAGTAGGTCTGTGGTCCCCTCCACCCTCCACCTCTCTACAGTAGGTCTGTGTTCCCCTCCACCCACCAACCTCCAGCTCTCTACAGTAGGTCTGTGGTCCCCTCCAATCTCCACCCTAAACCCTCAACATCTCTACAGTAGGGCTGTAGTCCCCTCCACCCTCCACCTCTCTACTGTAGGTCTGTGGTCCCCTCCAACCTCCACCATTCTACTGTAGGTCTGTGGTCCCCTCCACCCTCGACTCTTCACCTCTCTACAGTAGGTCTGTGGTCCCCTCCACCCTCCACCTCTCTACTGTAGGTCTGTGGTCCCCTCCACCCTCCACCTCTCTACAGTAGGTCTGTGGTCCCCTCCACCCTCCACCTCTCTACAGTAGGTCTGTGGTCCCCTCCACCCTCCATCACTCGACAGTAGGTATGTGGTCCACTCCACCCTCCATCTCTCTACAGTAGGCCTGTGGTCCAATCCACCCTCCACTCTCCATCTCTCTACTGTAGGTCTGTGGTCCACTCCACCCTCTATGCTCCAACTCTCTACAGTAGGTCTCTGTTCCCCTCCACCCTTCATCCTCCACACTCCACCTCTCTACAGTAGGTATGTGGTCCCCTCCAACCTCCACCTCTCTACTGTAGGTCTGTGTTCCCCTCCACCCACCAACCTCCAGCTCTCTACAGTAGGTCTGTGGTCCCCTCCACCCTCCACCTCTCTACAGTAGGTCTGTGTTCCCCTCCACCCACCAACCTCCAGCTCTCTACAGTAGGTCTGTGGTCCCCTCCAATCTCCACCCTTCACCCTCCACCTCTCTACAGTAGGTCTGTGGTCCCCTCCAATCTCCACCCTTCACCCTCCACCTCTCTACAGTAGGTCTGTGGTCCCCTCCACCCTCCACCTCTCTACAGTAGTTTTCTGGTCCCTTCCACCATCCACCCTCCACCTCTCTACATTATGTCTATGGTCCTCTCCACCCTCCACCTCTCTACATTATGTCTATGGTCCTCTCCACCCTCCACCTCTCTACAGTAGGTCTCTGGTCCCTTCCACCATCCACCTCTCTACAGTAGGTCTATGGTCCCCTCCTCTCTCCACCCTCCACTCTCCACCCTCCACCTCTCTGCTGTAGGTCTGTGGTCCCCTCCACCCTCCACCTCTCTACAGTAGGTATGTGGTCCCCTCCACCCTCCACCTCTCTACAGTAGGTCTGTGGTCCCCTCCACCCTCCACCTCTCTACAGTAGGTCTGTGGTCCCCTCCACCCTCCACCTCTCTACTGTAGGTCTGTGGTCCCCTCCACCCTCCACCTCTCTACTGTAGGTCTGTGGTCCCCTCCACCCTCCACCTCTCTACAGTAGGTCTGTGGGTCCCTCCACCCTCCACCTCTCTACAGTAGGTCTCTGGTCCCCTCCTCTCTCCACCCTCCACCTCTCTGCTGTAGGTCTGTGGTCCCCTCCACCCTCCACCTCTCTACTGTAGGTCTGTGGTCCCCTCCACCCTCCACCTCTCTACTGTAGGTCTGTGGTCCCCTCCACCCTCCGTCTCTCTACAGTAGGTCTGTGGTCCCCTCCACCCTCCACCTCTCTACTGTAGGTCTGTGGTCCCCTCCACCCTCCACCTCTCTACAGTAGGTCTGTGGTCCCCTCCACCCTCCACCTCTCTACTGTAGGTCTGTGGGCCCCTCCACCCTCCACCTCTCTACAGTAGGTCTGTGGTCCCCTCCTCTCTCCACCCTCCACCTCTCTGCTGTCGGTCTGTGGTCCCCTCCACCCTCCACCTCTCTACAGTAGGTCTGTGGTCCCCTCCACCCTCCACCTCTCTACTGTAGGTCTGTGGGCCCCTCCACCCTCCACCTCTCTACAGTAGGTCTGTGGGCCCCTCCACTGTGGCAGTCATACCTAGAGAGAGGAGACTGATGCTGAAGTAGCTCTCCTATGTGTGAAGCCTACCGTATGATGGTAATTGTGACCCACGGGCACTGTGTGAAGGCTTGGTATAATTATCCCTGTAATTGTCTCGTATTTTGTAAAGTGCCAGATCATTTAATTCAGGATTAACACTTTTCACCTCCAACGGCCGAAGGCTCTTGTCAAGCTCACCCCTGTTCCCTTGTGGGGCTGTGAGGAACTCAACAGGGCCGTGCCCTAAACGGCATCCTGTTCCCTATGTAGTGCACTACTTTTGACCAGGGCACACAGGGCACTATATAGGGAATAAGGTCGCATTTAGGATGCTTAAACATGAGTCCTCTCTCTCTCTCTCTCTCTCTCTCTCTCTCTCTCTCTCTCTCTCTCTCTCCTCTCTCTCTCTCTCCTTGAGTGACACAGCTAAATGGAAAAAAAATCACTCTCCCATCTGTGGCTTCTGTGTGGAGACTAGTCTCTGTAGACGATAGCTCATCACGGATACAGGCAAATGCATGCACACGCATGCACACGCACGCACGCGCGCACACACACACACACACACACACACACACACACACACACACACACACACACACACACACACACACACACACACACACACACACACACACACACACACACACACACCATTACCATGTTCCATTACAATGGTTTCTATTTAGCGTTGGTGATGTTTGCGTAAAGAGTTGACAGAGTCGCTTTTCATTTCAGTCACAGTCAGTTCTCACATCTTTGATTCCCTAATCGTCCCTGTGTTTGCAGAGGGAGACGGGCGTGATGACTTCCCATTGTCTGTGCTCAATCGGGCCTGCTGGTTTCAAGTGAGGCTTGTAGCATAACCACAAATGAAAGCATTATACTGAGCCGGATCTCACAGCTCTCTCCTCTAGTCTTTTACTTGATTCTTTACTGTGCTCATCCAGGGTGAAGCAGCCAGTCAGACACCCAATCAAAATACAACAGTTATGACAGAAAACTAAGAGGTGGTGTTGTGTTGTCTCTGCCCCATCTCAACCTGTCTGTCTGGCCTGTCTGTCTGACCTGTCTGTCTGACCTGTCTGTCTGACCTGTCTGTCTCAACCTGTCTGTCTCAACCTGTCTGTCTCAACCTGTCTGTCTGACCTGTCTGTCTCAACCGGTCTGTCTCAATCTGTCTGTCTCAACCTGTCTGTCTCAACCTGTCTGTCTGACCTGTCTGTCTGATCTGTCTGTCTCAACCTGTCTGTCTCAACCTGTCTGTCTGACCTGTCTGTCTCAACCTGTCTGTCTCAACCTGTCTGTCTGACCTGTCTGTCTGATCTGTCTGTCTCAACCTGTCTGTCTCAACCTGTCTGTCTGACCTGTCTGTCTCAACCTGTCTGTCTGACCTGTCTGTCTCAACCTGTCTGTCTCAACCTGTCTGTCTGACCTGTCTGTCTGACCTGTCTGTCACAACATGTCTGTCTCAACCTGGGGTCAATATTCTCTCAACACAATGCCTTTCTTGGCTTATTTTCTCTTGTCTTTCTACTCTTATGGTACATTAATGTTATATTAAAGTCTTCGATGTCGAAAGACGAGAGCAAATACAATACCAAGATACATCCTATGATTGAAAGGAAGAAAGAAAGAAAGAAAGTATAGTATATATTTCATTATAAAGTATATAGAAAGAAAGTATAGTATATATTTCATTATAAAGTATATAGAAAGAAAGTATAGTATATATTTCATTATGAAGTATGTAGTAAGAAAGTATAGTATATATTTCTATATAAAGTACATAGAACGAAAGTACATCCTAAGTATGACGTGTGTATAATGCAATCCTCAATTTAGACCGGTACCTTGGAATTATCCAGTTGCACAACCATGTCACCATATTATCTTAAAACCCCTTAAAACCCCTTAAAACCTCTTAAAACCCCTGAAACCCCCCTTAAAACCTCTTAAAACCCATTAAACCCCTCTTAAAACCTCTTAAAACCTCTCAAACCCTCTTAGAACCCCTTAAAACCCATTAAAACCTCTTAAAACCTTTTAAACCCTCTTAAACCCTCTTAAACCCTCTTAAAACCCTCTTAAAACCTCTTAAAACCCATTAGAACCCTCTTAAAACCCTCGTAAAACCTCTTAAACCCTCTTAACACCCTCTTACTTCCGGGTTGGAGCGAGCGGTTGCATCCGCACTTCGGTCCGAAGGTAGTATAACTTTTCATTACATTTCATTACATTTCATTATAGTACAACGGTTTGATTTGTCTAATCTTAGCAATTTCTTCTTAGCTAGCTACATAGCCGTCTTTGTATCAAAGATAATTGTGTAGTCTAGAGCGATTTTCTAGGTTAGCTAGCCAGCTATTGTCGTTCTTTTAACGCAACGTAACGTAATCAACACTGCTAGCTAGCCAGCTAGCCCCGAATAGCAGCACTGTAGAAACTATTACACTCAACGGAACGACTGATTAGTGTAGTGTCAACAACGCAGCCACTGCCAGCTAGCCTACAAAGTCAACAACGCAGCCACTGCCAGCTAGCCTACTCCAGCAGTACTGTATCATTTTAATCATTTTAGTCAATAAGATTCTTGCTACGTAAGCTTAACTTTCTGAACATTCGAGACGTTTAGTCCACTTGTCATTCCAATCTCCTTTGCATTAGCGTAGCCTCTTCTGTAGCCTGTCAACTATGTGTCTGTCTATCCCTGTTCTCTCCTCTCTGCACAGACCATACAAACGCTCCACACCGCGTGGCCGCGGCCACCCTAATCTGGTGGTCCCAGCGCGCACGACCCACGTGGAGTTCCAGGTCTCCGGTAGCCTCTGGAACTGCCGATCTGCGGCCAACAAGGCAGAGTTCATCTCAGCCTATGCCTCCCTCCAGTCCCTCGACTTCTTGGCACTGACGGAAACATGGATCACCACAGATAACACTGCTACTCCTACTGCTCTCTCTTCGTCCGCCCACGTGTTCTCGCACACCCCGAGAGCTTCTGGTCAGCGGGTGGTGGCACCGGGATCCTCATCTCTCCCAAGTGGTCATTCTCTCTCCTCCCCTTACACATCTGTCTATCGCCTCCTTTGAATTCCATGCTGTCACAGTTACCAGCCCTTTCAAGCTTAACATCCTTATCATTTATCGCCCTCCAGGTTCCTCGGAGAGTTCATCAATGAGCTTGATGCCTTGATAAGCTCCTTTCCTGAGGACGGCTCACCTCTCACAGTTCTGGCGACTTTAACCTCCCCACGTCTACCTTTGACTCATTCCTCTCTGCCTCCTTCTTTCCACTCCTCTCCTCTTTTGACCTCACCCTCTCACCTTCCCCGCCTACTCACAAGGCAGGCAATACGCTCGACCTCATCTTTACTAGATGCTGTTCTTCCACTAACCTCATTGCAACTCCCTCCAAGTCTCCGACCACTACCTTGTATCCTTTTCCCTCTCGCTCTCATCCAACACTTCCCACACTGCCCCTACTCGGATGGTATCGCGCCGTCCCAACCTTCGCTCTCTCTCCCCCGCTACTCTCTCCTCTTCCATCCTATCATCTCTTCCCCCTGCTCAAACCTTCTCCAACCTATCTCCTGATTCTGCCTCCTCAACCCTCCTCTCCTCCCTTTCTGCATCCTTTGACTCTCTATGTCCCCTATTCTCCAGGCCGGCTCGGTCCTCCCCTCCCGCTCCATGGCTCGACGACTCATTGCGAGCTCACAGAACAGGGCTCCGGGCAGCCGAGCGGAAATGGAGGAAAACTCGCCTCCCTGCGGACCTTGCATCCTTTCACTCCCTCCTCTCTACATTTTCCTCTTCTGTCTCTGCTGCTAAAGCCACTTTCTACCACTCTAAATTCCAAGCATCTGCCTCTAACCCTAGGAAGCTCTTTGCCACCTTCTCCTCCCTCCTGAATCCTCCTCCCCCTCCCCCCTCCTCCCTCTCTGCAGATGACTTCGTCAACCATTTTGAAAAGAAGGTCGACGACATCCGATCCTCGTTTGCTAAGTCAAACGACACCGCTGGTTCTGCTCACACTGCCCTACCCTGTGCTCTGACCTCTTTCTCCCCTCTCTCTCCAGATGAAATCTTGCGTCTTGTGACGGCCGGCCGCCCAACAACCTGCCCGCTTGACCCTATCCCCTCCTCTCTTCTCCAGACCATTTCCGGAGACCTTCTCCCTTACCTCACCTCGCTCATCAACTCATCCCTGACCGCTGGCTACGTCCCTTCCGTCTTCAAGAGAGACGAGAGTTGCACCCCTTCTGAGAAAACCTACACTCGATCCCTCCGATGTCAACAACTACAGACCAGTATCCCTTCTTTCTTTTCTCTCCAAAACTCTTGAACGTGCCGTCCTTGGCCAGCTCTCCCGCTATCTCGCTCAGAATGACCTTCTTGATCCAAATCAGTCAGGTTTCAAGACTAGTCATTCAACTGAGACTGCTCTTCTCTGTATCACGGAGGCGCTCCGCACTGCTAAAGCTAACTCTCTCTCCTCTGCTCTCATCCTTCTAGACCTATCGGCTGCCTTCGATACTGTGAACCATCAGATCCTCCTCTCCACCCTCTCCGAGTTGGGCATCTCCGGCGCGGCCCACGCTTGGATTGCGTCCTACCTGACAGGTCGCTCCTACCAGGTGGCGTGGCGAGAATCTGTCTCCTCGTGCTCTCACCACTGGCGTCCCCCAGGGCTCTGTTCTAGGCCCTCTCCTATTCTCGCTATACACCAAGTCACTTGGCTCTGTCATAACCTCACATGGTCTCTCCTATCATTGCTATGCAGACGACACACAATTAATCTTCTCCTTTCCCCCTTCTGATGACCAGGTGGCGAATCGCATCTCTGCATGTCTGGCAGACATATCAGTGTGGATGACGGATCACCACCTCTAGCTGAACCTTGGCAAGACGGAGCTGCTCTTCCTCCCGGGGAAGGACTGCCCGTTCCATGATCTCGCCATCACGGTTGACAACTCCATTGTGTCCTCCTCCCAGAGCGCTAAGAACCTTGGCGTGATCCTGGACAACACCCTGTCGTTCTCAACTAACATCAAGGCGGTGGCCCGTTCCTGTAGGTTCATGCTCTACAACATCCGCAGAGCACGACCCTGCCTCACACAGGAAGCGGCGCAGGTCCTAATCCAGGCACTTGTCATCTCCCGTCTGGATTACTGCAACTCGCTGCTGGCTGGGCTCCCTGCCTGTGCCATTAAACCCCTACAACTCATCCAGAACGCCGCAGCCCGTCTCGTGTTCAACCTTCCCAAGTTCTCTCACGTCACCCCGCTCCTCCGCTCTCTCCACTGGCTTCCAGTTGAAGCTCGCATCCGCTACAAGACCATGGTGCTTGCCTACGGAGCTGTGAGGGGAACGGCACCTCAGTACCTCCAGGCTCTGATCAGGCCCTACACCCAAACAAGGGCACTGCGTTCATCCACCTCTGGCCTGCTCGCCTCCCTACCACTGAGGAAGTACAGTTCCCGCTCAGCCCAGTCAAAACTGTTCGCTGCTCTGGCCCCCCAATGGTGGAACAAACTCCCTCACGACGCCAGGACAGCGGAGTCAATCACCACCTTCCGGAGACAGGTCAGAGCGTCTGGGAATACCTAGGATAGGATAAAGTAATCCTTCTCACCCCCCCCCCCTTAAAAGATTTAGATGCACTATTGTAAAGTGGCTGTTCCACTGGATGTCATAAGGTGAATGCACCAATTTGTAAGTCGCTCTGGATAAGAGCGTCTGCTAAATGACTTAAATGTAAATGTAAATGTCTTAAAACCCTCTTAAAACCTCTTAAAACCCCCTTAAAACCTCTTAAAACTTCTCTTGAAGCAATGGTATGCACACGTCACCATATTATCTTAAAACCTCTTAAGGATCGGAACCTTTAAAAAAATATATATATATATATATTTGCCTAAAAATGACATATCCAAATCTAACTGCCTGTAGCTCAGGACCTTGAAGCAAGGATATGCATATGTCACAATATTATCTTAACTAAGCCGACAAGAGAGAGGTGTCAGGGCAAAACGATGATTGAGCCCTGAGCAAGAAAACTGAGACTGTAGTGTTTCTTCTCAAGCTAAACTGTCAGTTATGAATTGTCAGACACCAAACCAACTGACATTGAAGGGGTTTTTAATTTGAAACATTACTAATGGCTAAATAGTTGATAGTCTGTTGATGATGAGGTAAATAGTGCAAGTTAGGGCCTGTGATGAGAGCTCTACGAGCCAGCCAAAGTATTCATAATACAACTGTATTTAAGATAATCTCAGTGTGACTAAGATCCCTTCATGGCTAAATAACATCTAGGTTTCCCTGAAATCTGTGGCTGGATTTATTCAGCAGTCAATTCATATGTTTGACCAAACATCAGAGCTTTGGTGTCATACAATTGGGGAAGACGTTTGGTCTATAAATTGGTAATGCTTAAGACATTATCTCACTTAGGATTCTATAATGACTAGGCGTGAGACTACATACATCCTAATATAAAGCTTCATTCTGTAACGGTTTTCTTCCGTTGAAGGAGAGGACCAAAGCGTGGTTAGTGTTCATGGTTTTTAATAGAGAGAAACTAAACCTGAACAATTACAAAAACAACAAACATGGCAAAACCCGAAACAGTCCTATCTGGTGCAGAGAACACAAAGACAGAAAACAACCACCCACAAAACCCAACACAAAACAGGCTACATGAATATGGTCCCCAATCATAGACAATGACTAATTACTGCCTCTGATTGAGAACCATATCAGGCCATACATAGAAACGGACAAACTAGACACACAACATAGAATGCCCACCCAGCTCACGTCCTGACCAACACTAAAACAAGGAAAACACAAAAGAACTATGGTCAGAACGTGACACATTCTCAGTAGTGTGGCCTTTAGAACAGAGTTCCAGCCTCCCCAAAGGTATACTGTAGCTTTAAGACAAAAGAACAACAGGCGTGATCAAATGCTAGGTTCAACAAAGTCTCAAGACAACAACATTGTGGTATGTTATATTTAGTTGTATTGTGTTTATTGATACCTAAATGACTTCCTGTTATCCTGTTCTGTTAAAAAAAGGTTTTGATACAATGATTTAATTTTTGTTGGGTTCACTCCAGAAGATAGGTGTGTGTTAGGCAGTTTAGGGTTAGTCTAGATAGATAATTGACACCTTGGCACACTACCATCCCTGCTAAAGTTTTTTTTTAAAACATGCTATTGACGCACAACATTTTAGGGCAGAATCAGACACACCAATACGTTAGTGTACATTAGCAACGTCTCCCATCAGACCCTATTGAATAAAGTGTACAGATCTGCCCACAATGTTGAAATCTACATTAGCATCAAGTTCCCAAACTGTCGGTCGGGGGCCAGGTGGGGAGCGGGAGGACGTTTGTGCATTGCAAAATATATATATATATATATATATATATATATATATATACGGTACAGTATATTATATATTTTAATACAATTGTCAGGATAGAAAAATGATTTCAGTGTAAACGTAAAACGACTAAAACCAAATAGAAAGTAGGTGAATTTACAATCAACTAAATAAAAGCTAGACAATCAGGCTCCCATTGACGTTGTTATGATATGTTTTAAGCATAAAAAGACACCACATTAGCCATGTCAAAATGTGCAGAATCGCAAGAAATTAGCTTTCAAACTGCAACATTTTGTCTCAGCTCCAGGGCGAGACGTGTGGAATCGCAGAAGCTTAGTTTTCAAACTGCAACATTTTGTCTCAGCTCCAGGGGCGAGACGTGTGGAATCGCAGAAGCTCAGTTTTCAAACTGCAACATTTTGTCTCAGCTCCAGGGTCGAGACGTGTGGAATCGCAGAAGCTTAGTTTTCAAACTGCAACATTTTGTCTCAGCTCCAGGGTCGAGACGTGTGGAATCGCAGAAGCTTAGTTTTCAAACTGCAACATTTTGTCTCAGCTCCAGGGGCGAGACGTGTGGAATCGCAGAAGCTTAGTTTTCAAACTGCAACATTTTGTCTCAGCTCCAGGGGCGAGACGTGTGGAATCGCAGAAGCTTAGTTTTCAAACTGCAACATTTTGTCTCAGCTCCAGGGGCGAGACGTGTGGAATCGCAGAAGCTTAGTTTTCAAACTGCAACATTTTGTCTCAGCTCCAGGGGCGAGACGTGTGGAATCGCAGAAGCTCAGTTTTCAAACTGCAACATTGTCCCTCTGCTGCCAAGATAATATTTTCTATTTATTCTTTGATCTGTGTTTGTTTCTCACCGCTCACCCTTATGGTGGACTCAAAAGACACCTCGATTGGTGGGTCACGAAGCAAAAAACAGTTTGTGAACCCCTGCATTATGCTAACACAACATCTCTGTTTTGATCAGTGGCAAGTGGCAACCATAGTCTATATTTGTCTCAGTCAAATATGTGTATCCTGAGGTACATGTGATCGCTACTTCGTGCCTTTAGGGATACTAGCTAGGTTTTTGTCCAATTGGCGACATATTTTCATGGGAATATTCCAAATCTGCATAAAAACAATGTGCGGATAAAATTAGGTGATGAAGTTAGACTTTACTCTGATAAAAACTGTGGATGGAAATGTGGTTATTGTCACTGAAATATGTTGACTGGGCACAAAAATAGGGGTCAAAATGCATCCAAAAAGGCACCCTATGCCCTATGTAGTGTGCTATGTAAGGAATAGAATGCCATTTGGGATGTAGTAATTTGTCTCAAATATCAACCACAGGTAAATAGACATCTTATAGGAAACGATTTGAGGCCGCATCATGTCGCAACTGGGCTTACCCTCAACTGGCATAGACCTCCCCCGTCCAATACCTTTCACTACAGTCATCAACTCACCACGGTAAAATACTGTCGTTAAAGAGTAGTTTCTGTTGCTAGTCTCTGCACGTATTGGGTCATTTCCATACGTCTGTAGGAACAGACCACCTCTAATGGACTGGCTGGAGGTACTGTCCAAGAGGCTTCTTTAACAGCTTTTAACCCCAAGCCACAAGACTCCTGAACAGCTAATCAAATGGCTACCCGGACTATTTGAATTGTCCCCACCCCGCCCCTGCTGCTACTCTCTGTTTATTATAGTCACTTTACCTCTATCTGCATGTACACATTACCTCAATTACCTCAACTAACCTGGACCCGCGCACATTGACTGTGTAACGGTACCCCCTGTATATAGCCTCCACATTGACTCTGTACCGGTACCCCCTGTATATAGCCTCCACATTGACTCTGTAACGGTACCCCCTGTATATAGCCTCCACATTGACTCTGTACCGTAACATCCTGTATATAGCCTTCACATTGACTCTGTACCGGTACCCCCTGTATATAGCCTCCACATTGACTCTGTACTGTCACCCCCTGTATATAGCCTCCACATTGACTCTGTACCGTAACATCCTGTATATAGCCTCCACATTGACTCTGTACCGGTACCCCCTGTATATAGCCTCCACATTGACTCTGTAACGGTACCCCTGTATAAAGCCTCCACATTGACTCTGTACCGGTACCCCTGTATATAGCCTCCACATTGACTCTGTACCGGTACCCCTGTATATAGCCTCCACATTGACTCTGTACCGGTACCCCTGTATATAGCCTACACATTGACTCTGTACCGGTACCCCTGTATATAGTCTCCACATTGACTCTGTACCGGTACCCCTGTATATAGCCTCCACATTGACTCTGTACCTTAACACCCTGTATATAGCCTCCACATTGACTCTGTACCGGTACCCCTGTATATAGCGTCCACATTGACTCTGTAACGGTACCCCCTGTATAAAGCCTCCACATTGACTCTGTACCGGTACCCCTGTATATAGCCTCCACATTGACTCTGTACCGGTACCCCTGTATATAGCCTCCACATTGACTCTGTACCGGTACCCCCTGTATATAGCCTCCACATTGACTCTGTACCGGTACCCCATGTATATAGCCTCCACATTGACTCTGTACCGGTACCCCTGTATATAGCCTCCACATTGACTCTGTACCGGTACCCCCTGTATATAGCCTCCACATTGACTCTGTACCGGTACCCCCTGTATATAGCCTCCACATTGACTCTGTACCGTTACCCCCTGTATATAGCCTCCACATTGACTCTGTACCGGTACCCCTGTATTTAGCCTCCACATTGACTCTGTACCGGTACCCCTGTATATAGCGTCCACATTGACTCTGTAACGGTACCCCTGTATAAAGCCTCCACATTGACTCTGTACCGGTACCGCCTGTATATAGCCTCCACATTGACTCTGTACCGGTACCCCTGTATATAGTCTCCACATTGACTCTGTACCGGTACCCCTGTATATAGCCTCAACATTGACTCTGTACCGGTACCGCCTGTATTTAGCCTCCACATGGACTCTGTAACGGTACCCCTGTATATAGCCTCCACATTGACTCTGTAACGGTACCCCCTGTATATAGCGTCCACATTGACTCTGTAACGGTACCCCTGTATATAGCCTCCACATTGACTCTGTACCGTAACATCCTGTATATAGCCTTCACATTGACTCTGTACCGGTACCCCTGTATATAGCCTCCACATTGACTCTGTACCGTAACATCCTGTATATAGCCTTCACATTGACTCTGTACCGGTACCCCCTGTATATAGCCTCCACATTGACTCTGTACTGTCACCCCCTGTATATAGCCTCCACATTGACTCTGTACCGTAACATCCTGTATATAGCCTCCACATTGACTCTGTACCGGTACCCCCTGTATATAGCCTCCACATTGACTCTGTAACGGTACCCCCTGTATAAAGCCTCCACATTGACTCTGTACCGGTACCCCCTGTATATAGCCTCCACATTGACTCTGTACCGGTACCCCTGTATATAGCCTCCACATTGACTCTGTACCGGTACCCCTGTATATAGCCTACACATTGACTCTGTACCGGTACCCCCTGTATATAGTCTCCACATTGACTCTGTACCGGTACCCCCTGTATATAGTCTCCACATTGACTCTGTACCGGTACCCCTGTATATAGCCTCCACATTGACTCTGTACCTTAACACCCTGTATATAGCCTCCACATTGACTCTGTACCGGTACCCCTGTATATAGCGTCCACATTGACTCTGTAACGGTACCCCCTGTATAAAGCCTCCACATTGACTCTGTACCGGTACCCCCTGTATATAGCCTCCACATTGACTCTGTACCGGTACCCCCTGTATATAGCCTCCACATTGACTCTGTACCGGTACCCCATGTATATAGCCTCCACATTGACTCTGTACCGGTACCCCCTGTATATAGCCTCCACATTGACTCTGTACCGGTACCCCTGTATATAGCCTCCACATTGACTCTGTACCGGTACCCCCTGTATATAGCCTCCACATTGACTCTGTACCGTTACCCCCTGTATATAGCCTCCACATTGACTCTGTACCGGTACCCCCTGTATTTAGCCTCCACATTGACTCTGTACCGGTACCCCCTGTATATAGCCTCCACATTGACTCTGTAACGGTACCCCTGTATAAAGCCTCCACATTGACTCTGTACCGGTACCGCCTGTATATAGCCTCCACATTGACTCTGTACCGGTACCCCCTGTATATAGTCTCCACATTGACTCTGTACCGGTACCCCCTGTATATAGCCTCAACATTGACTCTGTACCGGTACCGCCTGTATTTAGCCTCCACATGGACTCTGTAACGGTACCCCCTGTATATAGCCTCCACATTGACTCTGTAACGGTACCCCTGTATATAGCCTCCACATTGACTCTGTACCGGTACCCCCTGTATATAGCCTCCACATTGACTCTGTAACGGTACCCCTGTATAAAGCCTCCACATTGACTCTGTACCGGTACCCCTGTATATAGCCTCCACATTGACTCTGTACCGTACCCCTGTATATAGCCTCCACATTGACTCTGTACCGGTACCCCTGTATATAGCCTCCACATTGACTCTGTAACGGTACCCCTGTATAAAGCCTCCACATTGACTCTGTACCGGTACCCCCTGTATATAGCCTCCACATTGACTCTGTACCGGTACCCCTGTATATAGCCTCCACATTGACTCTGTACCGGTACCCCTGTATATAGCCTACACATTGACTCTGTACCGGTACCCCTGTATATAGTCTCCACATTGACTCTGTACCGGTACCCTGTATATAGTCTCCACATTGACTCTGTACCGGTACCCCCTGTATATAGCCTCCACATTGACTCTGTACCTTAACACCCTGTATATAGCCTCCACATTGACTCTGTACCGGTACCCCCTGTATATAGCGTCCACATTGACTCTGTAACGGTACCCCTGTATAAAGCCTCCACATTGACTCTGTACCGGTACCCCTGTATATAGCCTCCACATTGACTCTGTACCGGTACCCCTGTATATAGCCTCCACATTGACTCTGTACCGGTACCCCCTGTATATAGCCTCCACATTGACTCTGTACCGGTACCCCATGTATATAGCCTCCACATTGACTCTGTACCGGTACCCCCTGTATATATCCTTCACATTGACTCTGTACCGGTACCCCTGTATATAGCCTCCACATTGACTCTGTACCGGTACCCCCTGTATATAGCCTCCACATTGACTCTGTACCGTTACCCCTGTATATAGCCTCCACATTGACTCTGTACCGGTACCCCCTGTATTTAGCCTCCACATTGACTCTGTACCGGTACCCCCTGTATATAGCGTCCACATTGACTCTGTAACGGTACCCCCTGTATAAAGCCTCCACATTGACTCTGTACCGTACCCCTGTATATAGCCTCCACATTGACTCTGTACCGGTACCCCTGTATATAGTCTCCACATTGACTCTGTACCGGTACCCCCTGTATTTAGCCTCCACATTGACTCTGTACCGGTACCGCCTGTATATTAGCGTCCACATTGACTCTGTAACGGTACCCCTGTATAAAGCCTCCACATTGACTCTGTACCGGTACCCCCTGTATATAGCCTCCACATTGACTCTGTACCGGTACCCCTGTATATAGTCTCCACATTGACTCTGTACCGGTACCCCTGTATATAGCCTCAACATTGACTCTGTACCGGTACCCCTGTATTTATCCTCCACATGGACTCTGTAACGGTACCCCCTGTATATAGCCTCCACATTGACTCTGTAACGGTACCCCTGTATATAGCCTCCACATTGACTCTGTACCGGTACCCCTGTATATAGCCTCCACATTGACTCTGTAACGGTACCCCTGTATAAAGCCTCCACATTGACTCTGTACCGGTACCCCTGTATATAGCCTCCACATTGACTCTGTACCGGTACCCCTGTATATAGCCTCCACATTGACTCTGTACCGGTACCCCCTGTATAAAGCCTCCACATTGACTCTGTACCGGTACCGCCTGTATATAGCCTCCACATTGACTCTGTACCGGTACCCCCTGTATATAGTCTCCACATTGACTCTGTACCGGTACCCCCTGTATATAGCCTCAACATTGACTCTGTACCGGTACCGCCTGTATTTAGCCTCCACATGGACTCTGTAACGGTACCCCCTGTATATAGCCTCCACATTGACTCTGTAACGGTACCCCCTGTATATAGCGTCCACATTGACTCTGTAACGGTACCCCCTGTATATAGCCTCCACATTGACTCTGTACCGTAACATCCTGTATATAGCCTTCACATTGACTCTGTACCGGTACCCCCTGTATATAGCCTCCACATTGACTCTGTACCGTAACATCCTGTATATAGCCTTCACATTGACTCTGTACCGGTACCCCCTGTATATAGCCTCCACATTGACTCTGTACTGTCACCCCCTGTATATAGCCTCCACATTGACTCTGTACCGTAACATCCTGTATATAGCCTCCACATTGACTCTGTACCGGTACCCCCTGTATATAGCCTCCACATTGACTCTGTAACGGTACCCCTGTATAAAGCCTCCACATTGACTCTGTACCGGTACCCCCTGTATATAGCCTCCACATTGACTCTGTACCGGTACCCCCTGTATATAGCCTCCACATTGACTCTGTACCGGTACCCCCTGTATATAGCCTACACATTGACTCTGTACCGGTACCCCCTGTATATAGTCTCCACATTGACTCTGTACCGGTACCCCTGTATATAGTCTCCACATTGACTCTGTACCGGTACCCTGTATATAGCCTCCACATTGACTCTGTACCTTAACACCCTGTATATAGCCTCCACATTGACTCTGTACCGGTACCCCTGTATATAGCGTCCACATTGACTCTGTAACGGTACCCCCTGTATAAAGCCTCCACATTGACTCTGTACCGTTACCCCTGTATATAGCCTCCACATTGACTCTGTACCGGTACCCCTGTATATAGCCTCCACATTGACTCTGTACCGGTACCCCCATGTATATAGCCTCCACATTGACTCTGTACCGGTACCCTGTATATAGCCTCCACATTGACTCTGTACCGTACCCCTGTATATAGCCTCCACATTGACTCTGTACCGGTACCCCTGTATATAGCCTCCACATTGACTCTGTACCGTTACCCCTGTATATAGCCTCCACATTGACTCTGTACCGGTACCCCCTGTATTTAGCCTCCACATTGACTCTGTACCGGTACTCCTGTATATAGCGTCCACATTGACTCTGTAACGGTACCCCTGTATAAAGCCTCCACATTGACTCTGTACCGGTACCGCCTGTATATAGCCTCCACATTGACTCTGTACCGGTACCCCTGTATATAGTCTCCACATTGACTCTGTACCGGTACCCCTGTATATAGCCTCAACATTGACTCTGTACCGGTACCGCCTGTATTTAGCCTCCACATGGACTCTGTAACGGTACCCCTGTATATAGCCTCCACATTGACTCTGTAACGGTACCCCCTGTATATAGCCTCCACATTGACTCTGTACCGGTACCCCCTGTATATAGCCTCCACATTGACTCTGTAACGGTACCCCTGTATAAAGCCTCCACATTGACTCTGTACTGCACCCCTGTATATAGCCTCCACATTGACTCTGTACCGGTGCTGTATATAGCCTCCACATTGACTCTGTACCGGTACCCCCTGTATATAGCCTCCACATTGACTCTGTAACGGTACCCCCTGTATAAAGCCTCCACATTGACTCTGTACCGGTACCCCCTGTATATAGCCTCCACATTGACTCTGTACCGTACCCCCTGTATATAGCCTCCACATTGACTCTGTACACCGGTACCCCTGTATATAGCCTACACATTGACTCTGTACCGGTACCCCTGTATATAGTCTCCACATTGACTCTGTACCGGTACCCCCTGTATATAGTCTCCACATTGACTCTGTACCGTACCCCTGTATATAGCCTCCACATTGACTCTGTACCTTAACACCCTGTATATAGCCTCCACATTGACTCTGTACCGGTACCCCTGTATATAGCGTCCACATTGACTCTGTAACGGTACCCCCTGTATAAAGCCTCCACATTGACTCTGTACCGGTACCCCTGTATATAGCCTCCACATTGACTCTGTACCGGTACCCCCTGTATATAGCCTCCACATTGACTCTGTACCGGTACCCCTGTATATAGCCTCCACATTGACTCTGTACCGGTACCCCATGTATATAGCCTCCACATTGACTCTGTACCGGTACCCCTGTATATATCCTTCACATTGACTCTGTACCGGTACCCCCTGTATATAGCCTCCACATTGACTCTGTACCGGTACCCCTGTATATAGCCTCCACATTGACTCTGTACCGTTACCCCCTGTATATAGCCTCCACATTGACTCTGTACCGGTACCCCTGTATTTAGCCTCCACATTGACTCTGTACCGGTACCCCCTGTATATAGCGTCCACATTGACTCTGTAACGGTACCCCTGTATAAAGCCTCCACATTGACTCTGTACCTTAACACCCTGTATATAGCCTCCACATTGACTCTGTACCGGTACCCCCTGTATATAGCGTCCACATTGACTCTGTAACGGTACCCCTGTATAAAGCCTCCACATTGACTCTGTACCGGTACCCCCTGTATATAGCCTCCACATTGACTCTGTACCGGTACCCCTGTATATAGCCTCCACATTGACTCTGTACCGGTACCCCCTGTATATAGCCTCCACATTGACTCTGTACCGTACCCCATGTATATAGCCTCCACATTGACTCTGTACCGGTACCCCTGTATATAGCCTCCACATTGACTCTGTACCGGTACCCCCTGTATATAGCCTCCACATTGACTCTGTACCGGTACCCCTGTATATAGCCTCCACATTGACTCTGTACCGTTACCCCTGTATATAGCCTCCACATTGACTCTGTACCGGTACCCCTGTATTTAGCCTCCACATTGACTCTGTACCGGTACCCCTGTATATAGCGTCCACATTGACTCTGTAACGGTACCCCTGTATAAAGCCTCCACATTGACTCTGTACCGGTACCGCCTGTATATAGCCTCCACATTGACTCTGTACCGGTACCCCTGTATATAGTCTCCACATTGACTCTGTACCGGTACCCCTGTATATAGCCTCAACATTGACTCTGTACCGGTACCGCCTGTATTTAGCCTCCACATGGACTCTGTAACGGTACCCCCCTGTATATAGCTCCACATTGACTCTGTAACGGTACCCCTGTATATAGCGTCCACATTGACTCTGTAACGGTACCCCCTGTATATAGCCTCCACATTGACTCTGTACCGTAACATCCTGTATATAGCCTTCACATTGACTCTGTACCGGTACCCCCTGTATATAGCCTCCACATTGACTCTGTACCGTAACATCCTGTATATAGCCTTCACATTGACTCTGTACCGGTACCCCCTGTATATAGCCTCCACATTGACTCTGTACTGTCACCCCCTGTATATAGCCTCCACATTGACTCTGTACCGTAACATCCTGTATATAGCCTCCACATTGACTCTGTACCGGTACCCCCTGTATATAGCCTCCACATTGACTCTGTAACGGTACCCCCTGTATAAAGCCTCCACATTGACTCTGTACCGGTACCCCCTGTATATAGCCTCCACATTGACTCTGTACCGGTACCCCCTGTATATAGCCTCCACATTGACTCTGTACCGGTACCCCCTGTATATAGCCTACACATTGACTCTGTACCGGTACCCCCTGTATATAGTCTCCACATTGACTCTGTACCGGTACCCCCTGTATATAGTCTCCACATTGACTCTGTACCGGTACCCCTGTATATAGCCTCCACATTGACTCTGTACCTAACACCCTGTATATAGCCTCCACATTGACTCTGTACCGTACCCCTGTATATAGCGTCCACATTGACTCTGTAACGGTACCCCCTGTATAAAGCCTCCACATTGACTCTGTACCGGTACCCCTGTATATAGCCTCCACATTGACTCTGTACCGGTACCCCCTGTATATAGCCTCCACATTGACTCTGTACCGGTACCCCATGTATATAGCCTCCACATTGACTCTGTACCGGTACCCCCTGTATATAGCCTCCACATTGACTCTGTACCGGTACCCCTGTATATAGCCTCCACATTGACTCTGTACCGGTACCCCCTGTATATAGCCTCCACATTGACTCTGTACCGTTACCCCCTGTATATAGCCTCCACATTGACTCTGTACCGGTACCCCTGTATTTAGCCTCCACATTGACTCTGTACCGGTACCCCTGTATATAGCCTCCACATTGACTCTGTAACGGTACCCCCTGTATAAAGCCTCCACATTGACTCTGTACCGGTACCGCCTGTATATAGCCTCCACATTGACTCTGTACTGGTACCCCTGTATATAGTCTCCACATTGACTCTGTACCGGTACCCCCTGTATATAGCCTCAACATTGACTCTGTACCGGTACCGCCTGTATTTAGCCTCCACATGGACTCTGTACCGGTTGTATATAGCCTCCACATTGACTCTGTAACGGTACCCCTGTATATAGCCTCCACATTGACTCTGTACCGGTACCCCTGTATATAGCCTCCACATTGACTCTGTAACGGTACCCCCTGTATAAAGCCTCCACATTGACTCTGTACCGGTACCCCTGTATATAGCCTCCACATTGACTCTGTACCGGTACCCCTGTATATAGCCTCCACATTGACTCTGTACCGGTACCCCCTGTATATAGCCTCCACATTGACTCTGTAACGGTACCCCCTGTATAAAGCCTCCACATTGACTCTGTACCGGTACCCCTGTATATAGCCTCCACATTGACTCTGTACCGGTACCCCCTGTATATAGCCTCCACATTGACTCTGTACCGGTACCCCTGTATATAGCCTACACATTGACTCTGTACCGGTACCCCTGTATATAGTCTCCACATTGACTCTGTACCGTACCCCCTGTATATAGTCTCCACATTGACTCTGTACCGGTACCCCTGTATATAGCCTCCACATTGACTCTGTACCTAACACCCTGTATATAGCCTCCACATTGACTCTGTACCGGTACCCCCTGTATATAGCGTCCACATTGACTCTGTAACGGTACCCCCCTGTATAAAGCCTCCACATTGACTCTGTACCGGTACCCCCTGTATATAGCCTCCACATTGACTCTGTACCGGTACCCCTGTATATAGCCTCCACATTGACTCTGTAAACGGTACCCCTGTATATAGCCTCCACATTGACTCTGTACCGGTACCCCATGTATATAGCCTCCACATTGACTCTGTACGGTACCCCCTGTATATATCCTTCACATTGACTCTGTACCGGTACCCCCTGTATATAGCCTCCACATTGACTCTGTACCGGTACCCCTGTATATAGCCTCCACATTGACTCTGTACCGTTACCCCCTGTATATAGCCTCCACATTGACTCTGTACCGGTACCCCCTGTATTTAGCCTCCACATTGACTCTGTACCGGTACCCCCTGTATATAGCGTCCACATTGACTCTGTAACGGTACCCCCTGTATAAAGCCTCCACATTGACTCTGTACCGGTACCCCCTGTATATAGCCTCCACATTGACTCTGTACCGGTACCCCCTGTATATAGTCTCCACATTGACTCTGTACCGGTACCCCCTGTATTTAGCCTCCACATTGACTCTGTACCGGTACCGCCTGTATTTAGCGTCCACATTGACTCTGTAACGGTACCCCCTGTATAAAGCCTCCACATTGACTCTGTACCGGTACCCCCTGTATATAGCCTCCACATTGACTCTGTACCGGTACCCCCTGTATATAGTCTCCACATTGACTCTGTACCGGTACCCCCTGTATATAGCCTCAACATTGACTCTGTACCGGTACCGCCTGTATTTATCCTCCACATGGACTCTGTAACGGTACCCCCTGTATATAGCCTCCACATTGACTCTGTAACGGTACCCCCTGTATATAGCCTCCACATTGACTCTGTACCGGTACCCTGTATATAGCCTCCACATTGACTCTGTAACGGTACCCCTGTATAAAGCCTCCACATTGACTCTGTACCGGTACCCCCTGTATATAGCCTCCACATTGACTCTGTACCTACCCCCTGTATATAGCCTCCACATTGACTCTGTACTGCACCCCTGTATAAAGCCTCCACATTGACTCTGTACCGGTATGTATATAGCCTCCACATTGACTCTGTACCGGTACCCCCTGTATATAGTCTCCACATTGACTCTGTACCGGTACCCCTGTATATAGCCTCAACATTGACTCTGTACCGGTACCGCCTGTATTTAGCCTCCACATGGACTCTGTAACGGTACCCCCTGTATATAGCCTCCACATTGACTCTGTAACGGTACCCCCTGTATATAGCGTCCACATTGACTCTGTAACGGTACCCCCTGTATATAGCCTCCACATTGACTCTGTACCGTAACATCCTGTATATAGCCTTCACATTGACTCTGTACCGGTACCCCCTGTATATAGCCTCCACATTGACTCCTGTACCGTAACATCCTGTATATAGCCTTCACATTGACTCTGTACCTTGTATATAGCCTCCACATTGACTCTGTACTGTCACCCCCTGTATATAGCCTCCACATTGACTCTGTACCGTAACCCCTGTATATAGCCTCCACATTGACTCTGTACCGGTACCCCTGTATAGCCTCCACATTGACTCTGTAACGGTACCCCCTGTATAAAGCCTCCACATTGACTCTGTACCGGTACCCCCTGTATAGCCTCCACATTGACTCTGTACCGGTACCCCCTGTATATAGCCTCCACATTGACTCTGTACCGGTACCCCATGTATATAGCCTCCACATTGACTCTGTACCGGTACCCCTGTATATAGTCTCCACATTGACTCTGTACCGGTACCCCCTGTATATAGTCTCCACATTGACTCTGTACCCCCTGTATATAGCCTCCACATTGACTCTGTACCTTAACACCCTGTATATAGCCTCCACATTGACTCTGTACCGGTACCCCCTGTATATATAGCGTCCACATTGACTCTGTAACGGTACCCCTGTATAAAGCCTCCACATTGACTCTGTACCGTTACCCCCTGTATATAGCCTCCACATTGACTCTGTACCGGTACCCCCTGTATATAGCCTCCACATTGACTCTGTACCGGTACCCCATGTATATAGCCTCACATTGACTCTGTACCGGTACCCCTGTATATAGCCTCCACATTGACTCTGTACCGGTACCCCTGTATATAGCCTCCACATTGACTCTGTACCGGTACCCCTGTATATAGCCTCCACATTGACTCTGTACCGTTACCCCCTGTATATAGCCTCCACATTGACTCTGTACCGGTACCCCCTGTATTTAGCCTCCACATTGACTCTGTACCGGTACCCCTGTATAGCGTCCACATTGACTCTGTAACGGTACCCCTGTATAAAGCCTCCACATTGACTCTGTACCGGTACCGCCTGTATATAGCCTCCACATTGACTCTGTACCGTACCCCCTGTATATAGTCTCCACATTGACTCTGTACCGGTACCCTGTATATAGCCTCAACATTGACTCTGTACCGTGCCGCCTGTATTTAGCCTCCACATGGACTCTGTAACGGTACCCCTGTGCTATAGCCTCCACATTGACTCTGTAACGGTACCCCCTGTATATAGCCTCCACATTGACTCTGTACCGGTACCCCTGTATATAGCCTCCACATTGACTCTGTAACGGTACCCCTGTATAAAGCCTCCACATTGACTCTGTACCGGTACCCCCTGTATATAGCTCCACATTGACTCTGTACCGTTTACCCCCTGTATATAGCCTCCACATTGACTGTACCGGTCCCCTGTATATAGCCTCCACATTGACTCTGTAACGGTACCCCTGTATAAAGCCTCCACATTGACTCTGTACCGGTACCCCCTGTATATAGCCTCCACATTGACTCTGTACCGGTACCCCTGTATATAGCCTCCACATTGACTCTGTACCGGTACCCCTGTATATAGCCTACACACATTGACTCTGTACCGGTACCCTGTATATAGTCTCCACATTGACTCTGTACCGGTACCCCTGTATATAGTCTCCACATTGACTCTGTACCGGTACCCCATGTATATAGCCTCCACATTGACTCTGTACCTTAACACCCTGTATAGCCTCCACATTGACTCTGTACCGGTACCCCCTGTATATAGCGTCCACATTGACTCTGTAACGGTACCCCCTGTATAAAGCCTCCACATTGACTCTGTACCGGTACCCCCTGTATATAGCCTCCACATTGACTCTGTACCGGTACCCCCTGTATATAGCCTCCACATTGACTCTGTACCGGTATATAGCCTCCACATTGACTCTGTACCGGTACCCCATGTATATAGCCTCCACATTGACTCTGTACCGGTACCCCCTGTATATATCCTTCACATTGACTCTGTACCGGTACCCCCTGTATATAGCCTCCACATTGACTCTGTACCGGTACCCCCTGTATATAGCCTCCACATTGACTCTGTACCGTTACCCCCTGTATATAGCCTCCACATTGACTCTGTACCGGTACCCCCTGTATTTAGCCTCCACATTGACTCTGTACCGGTACCCCCTGTATATAGCGTCCACATTGACTCTGTAACGGTACCCCCTGTATAAAGCCTCCACATTGACTCTGTACCGGTACCCCCTGTATATAGCCTCCACATTGACTCTGTACCGGTACCCCCTGTATATAGTCTCCACATTGACTCTGTACCGGTACCCCCTGTATTTAGCCTCCACATTGACTCTGTACCGGTACCGCCTGTATTTAGCGTCCACATTGACTCTGTAACGGTACCCCCTGTATAAAGCCTCCACATTGACTCTGTACCGGTACCCCCTGTATATAGCCTCCACATTGACTCTGTACCGGTACCCCCTGTATATAGTCTCCACATTGACTCTGTACCGGTACCCCCTGTATATAGCCTCAACATTGACTCTGTACCGGTACCGCCTGTATTTATCCTCCACATGGACTCTGTAACGGTACCCCCTGTATATAGCCTCCACATTGACTCTGTAACGGTACTGTATATAGCCTCCACATTGACTCTGTACCCCCCTGTATATAGCCTCCACATTGACTCTGTAACGGTACCCCTGTATAAAGCCTCCACATGACTCTGTACCGGTACCCCCTGTATATAGCCTCCACATTGACTCTGTACCGGTACCCCCTGTATATAGCCTCCACATTGACTCTGTACCGGTACCCCCTGTATATAGCCTCCACATTGACTCTGTAACGGTACCCCCTGTATAAAGCCTCCACATTGACTCTGTACCGGTACCCCCTGTATATAGCCTCCACATTGACTCTGTACCGGTACCCCCTGTATATAGCCTCCACATTGACTCTGTACCGGTACCCCCTGTATATAGCCTACACATTGACTCTGTACCGGTACCCCCTGTATATAGTCTCCACATTGACTCTGTACCGGTACCCCCTGTATATAGTCTCCACATTGACTCTGTACCGGTACCCCCTGTATATAGCCTCCACATTGACTCTGTACCGGTACCCCTGTATTTAGCCTCCACATTGACTCTGTAACGGTACCCCCTGTATAAAGCCTCCACATTGACTCTGTAACGGTACCCCTGTATAAAAGCCTCCACATTGACTCTGTACCGGTACCCCTGTATATAGCGTCCGCATTGACTCTGTAACGGTACCCCCTGTATAAAGCCTCCACATTGACTCTGTACCGGTACCCCCTGTATATAGCGTCCACATTGACTCTGTAACGGTACCCCTGTATATAGCCTCCACATTGACTCTGTAACGGTACCCCCCTGTATATAGCCTCCACATTGACTCTGTAACGGTACCCCCTGTATAAAGCCTCCACATTGACTCTGTACCGGTACCCCTGTATATAAGCGTCCACATTGACTCTGTAACGGTACCCCCTGTATAAAGCCTCCACATTGACTCTGTACCGGTACCCCCTGTATATAGCCTCCACATTGACTCTGTACCGGTACCCCCTGTATATAGCCTCCACATTGACTCTGTACCGGTACCCCCTGTATATAGCCTCCACATTGACTCTGTACCGTTACCCCCTGTATAGCCTCCACATTGACTCTGTACCGTTACCCCTGTATATAGCCTCCACATTGACTCTGTACCGGTACCCCCTGTATTTAGCCTCCACATTGACTCTGTACCGGTACCCCCTGTATATAGCGTCCACATTGACTCTGTAACGGTACCCCCTGTATAAAGCCTCCACATTGACTCTGTACCGGTACCGCCTGTATATAGCCTCCACATTGACTCTGTACCGGTACCCCCTGTATATAGTCTCCACATTGACTCTGTACCGGTACCCCCTGTATATAGCCTCAACATTGACTCTGTACCGGTACCGCCTGTATTTAGCCTCCACATGGACTCTGTAACGGTACCCCCTGTATATAGCCTCCACATTGACTCTGTAACGGTACCCCCTGTATATAGCCTCCACATTGACTCTGTACCGGTACCCCCTGTATATAGCCTCCACATTGACTCTGTAACGGTACCCCCTGTATAAAGCCTCCACATTGACTCTGTACCGGTACCCCCTGTATATAGCCTCCACATTGACTCTGTACCGGTACCCCCTGTATATAGCCTCCACATTGACTCTGTACCGGTACCCCCTGTATATAGCCTCCACATTGACTCTGTAACGGTACCCCTGTATAAAGCCTCCACATTGACTCTGTACCGGTACCCCCTGTATATAGCCTCCACATTGACTCTGTACCGGTACCCCCTGTATATAGCCTCCACATTGACTCTGTACCGGTACCCCCTGTATATAGCCTACACATTGACTCTGTACCGGTACCCCCTGTATATAGTCTCCACATTGACTCTGTACCGGTACCCCCTGTATATAGTCTCCACATTGACTCTGTACCGGTACCCCCTGTATATAGCCTCCACATTGACTCTGTACCTTAACACCCTGTATATAGCCTCCACATTGACTCTGTACCGGTACCCCCTGTATATAGCGTCCACATTGACTCTGTAACGGTACCCCCTGTATAAAGCCTCCACATTGACTCTGTACCGGTACCCCCTGTATATAGCCTCCACATTGACTCTGTACCGGTACCCCCTGTATATAGCCTCCACATTGACTCTGTACCGGTACCCCCTGTATATAGCCTCCACATTGACTCTGTACCGGTACCCCATGTATATAGCCTCCACATTGACTCTGTACCGGTACCCCCTGTATATATCCTTCACATTGACTCTGTACCGGTACCCCCTGTATATAGCCTCCACATTGACTCTGTACCGGTACCCCCTGTATATAGCCTCCACATTGACTCTGTACCGTTACCCCTGTATATAGCCTCCACATTGACTCTGTACCGGTACCCCTGTATTTAGCCTCCACATTGACTCTGTACCGGTACCCCCTGTATATAGCGTCCACATTGACTCTGTAACGGTACCCCCTGTATAAAGCCTCCACATTGACTCTGTACCGGTACCCCTGTATATAGCCTCCACATTGACTCTGTACCGGTACCCCCTGTATATAGTCTCCACATTGACTCTGTACCGGTACCCCCTGTATTTAGCCTCCACATTGACTCTGTACCGGTACCGCCTGTATTTAGCGTCCACATTGACTCTGTAACGGTACCCCCTGTATAAAGCCTCCACATTGACTCTGTACCGGTACCCCCTGTATATAGCCTCCACATTGACTCTGTACCGGTACCCCCTGTATATAGCCTCAACATTGACTCTGTACCGGTACCGCCTGTATTTATCCTCCACATGGACTCTGTAACGGTACCCCCTGTATATAGCCTCCACATTGACTCTGTAACGGTACCCCCTGTATATAGCCTCCACATTGACTCTGTACCGGTACCCCCCTGTATATAGCCTCCACATTGACTCTGTAACGGTACCCCCTGTATAAAGCCTCCACATTGACTCTGTACCGGTACCCCCTGTATATAGCCTCCACATTGACTCTGTACCGGTACCCCCTGTATATAGCCTCCACATTGACTCTGTACCGGTACCCCCTGTATATAGCCTCCACATTGACTCTGTAACGGTACCCCCTGTATAAAGCCTCCACATTGACTCTGTACCGGTACCCCCTGTATATAGCCTCCACATTGACTCTGTACCGGTACCCCTGTATATAGCCTCCACATTGACTCTGTACCGGTACCCCTGTATATAGCCTACACATTGACTCTGTACCGGTACCCCTGTATATAGTCTCCACATTGACTCTGTACCGGTACCCCCTGTATATAGTCTCCACATTGACTCTGTACCGGTACCCCCTGTATATAGCCTCCACATTGACTCTGTACCTTAACACCCTGTATATAGCCTCCACATTGACTCTGTACCGGTACCCCCTGTATATAGCGTCCACATTGACTCTGTAACGGTACCCCCTGTATAAAGCCTCCACATTGACTCTGTACCGGTACCCCTGTATATAGCCTCCACATTGACTCTGTACCGGTACCCCCTGTATATAGCCTCCACATTGACTCTGTACCGGTACCCCCTGTATATAGCCTCCACATTGACTCTGTACCGGTACCCCATGTATATAGCCTCCACATTGACTCTGTACCGGTACCCCTGTATATAGCCTCCACATTGACTCTGTAACGGTACCCCCTGTATAAAGCCTCCACATTGACTCTGTACCGGTACCCCCTGTATATAGCCTCCACATTGACTCTGTACCGGTACCCCTGTATTTAGCCTCCACATTGACTCTGTACCGGTACCCCTGTATATAGCGTCCACATTGACTCTGTAACGGTACCCCCTGTATAAAGCCTCCACATTGACTCTGTACCGGTACCCCCTGTATATAGCCTCCACATTGACTCTGTACCGGTACCCCCTGTATATAGTCTCCACATTGACTCTGTACCGGTACCCCCTGTATTTAGCCTCCACATTGACTCTGTACCGGTACCGCCTGTATTTAGCGTCCACATTGACTCTGTAACGGTACCCCTGTATAAAGCCTCCACATTGACTCTGTACCGGTACCCCCTGTATATAGTCTCCACATTGACTCTGTACCGGTACCCCCTGTATATAGCCTCAACATTGACTCTGTACCGGTACCGCCTGTATTTATCCTCCACATGGACTCTGTAACGGTACCCCCTGTATATAGCCTCCACATTGACTCTGTAACGGTACCCCCTGTATATAGCCTCCACATTGACTCTGTACCGGTACCCCCTGTATATAGCCTCCACATTGACTCTGTAACGGTACCCCCTGTATAAAGCCTCCACATTGACTCTGTACCGGTACCCCCTGTATATAGCCTCCACATTGACTCTGTACCGGTACCCCCTGTATATAGCCTCCACATTGACTCTGTACCGGTACCCCCTGTATATAGCCTCACATTGACTCTGTAACGGTACCCCTGTATAAAGCCTCCACATTGACTCTGTACCGGTACCCCTGTATATAGCCTCCACATTGACTCTGTACCGGTACCCCCTGTATATAGCCTCCACATTGACTCTGTACCGGTACCCCCTGTATATAGCCTACACATTGACTCTGTACCGGTACCCCCTGTATATAGTCTCCACATTGACTCTGTACCGGTACCCCCTGTATATAGTCTCCACATTGACTCTGTACCGGTACCCCTGTATATAGCCTCCACATTGACTCTGTACCTTAACACCCTGTATATAGCCTCCACATTGACTCTGTACCGGTACCCCCTGTATATAGCGTCCACATTGACTCTGTAACGGTACCCCCTGTATAAAGCCTCCACATTGACTCTGTACCGGTACCCCTGTATATAGCCTCCACATTGACTCTGTACCGGTACCCCTGTATATAGCCTCCACATTGACTCTGTACCGGTACCCCCTGTATATAGCCTCCACATTGACTCTGTACCGGTACCCCATGTATATAGCCTCCACATTGACTCTGTACCGGTACCCCCTGTATATAGCCTCCACATTGACTCTGTACCGGTACCCCTGTATATAGCCTCCACATTGACTCTGTACCGGTACCCCTGTATATAGCCTCCACATTGACTCTGTACCGTTACCCCCTGTATATAGCCTCCACATTGACTCTGTACCGGTACCCCCTGTATTTAGCCTCCACATTGACTCTGTACTGGTACCCCTGTATATAGCGTCCACATTGACTCTGTAACGGTACCCCCTGTATAAAGCCTCCACATTGACTCTGTACCGGTACCCCCTGTATATAGCCTCCACATTGACTCTGTACCGGTACCCCCTGTATATAGTCTCCACATTGACTCTGTACCGGTACCCCCTGTATATAGCCTCAACATTGACTCTGTACCGGTACCGCCTGTATTTAGCCTCCACATGGACTCTGTAACGGTACCCCTGTATATAGCCTCCACATTGACTCTGTAACGGTACCCCTGTATATAGCCTCCACATTGACTCTGTACCGGTACCCCTGTATATAGCCTCCACATTGACTCTGTAACGGTACCCCTGTATAAAGCTTCCACATTGACTCTGTACCGGTACCCCCTGTATATAGCCTCCACATTGACTCTGTACCGGTACCCCTGTATATAGCCTCCACATTGACTCTGTACCGGTACCCCCTGTATATAGCCTCCACATTGACTCTGTAACGGTACCCCTGTATAAAGCCTCCACATTGACTCTGTACCGGTACCCCCTGTATATAGCCTCCACATTGACTCTGTACCGGTACCCCCTGTATATAGCCTCCACATTGACTCTGTACCGGTACCCCCTGTATATAGTCTCCACATTGACTCTGTACCGGTACCCCTGTATATAGCCTCCACATTGACTCTGTACCTTAACACCCTGTATATAGCCTCCACATTGACTCTGTACCGGTACCCCCTGTATATAGCGTCCACATTGACTCTGTAACGGTACCCCCTGTATAAAGCCTCCACATTGACTCTGTACCGGTACCCCCTGTATATAGCCTCCACATTGACTCTGTACCGGTACCCCCTGTATATAGCCTCCACATTGACTCTGTACCGGTACCCCCTGTATATAGCCTCCACATTGACTCTGTACCGGTACCCCATGTATATAGCCTCCACATTGACTCTGTACCGGTACCCCCTGTATATAGCCTCCACATTGACTCTGTACCGGTACCCCCTGTATATAGCCTCCACATTGACTCTGTACCGGTACCCCCTGTATATAGCCTCCACATTGACTCTGTACCGTTACCCCCTGTATATAGCCTCCACATTGACTCTGTACCGGTACCCCCTGTATTTAGCCTCCACATTGACTCTGTACCGGTACCCCCTGTATATAGCGTCCACATTGACTCTGTAACGGTACCCCCTGTATAAAGCCTCCACATTGACTCTGTACCGGTACCCCCTGTATATAGCCTCCACATTGACTCTGTACCGGTACCCCCTGTATATAGTCTCCACATTGACTCTGTACCGGTACCCCCTGTATATAGCCTCAACATTGACTCTGTACCGGTACCGCCTGTATTTAGCCTCCACATGGACTCTGTAACGGTACCCCCTGTATATAGCCTCCACATTGACTCTGTAACGGTACCCCCTGTATATAGCCTCCACATTGACTCTGTACCGGTACCCCCTGTATATAGCCTCCACATTGACTCTGTAACGGTACCCCCTGTATAAAGCCTCCACATTGACTCTGTACCGGTACCCCCTGTATATAGCCTCCACATTGACTCTGTACCGGTACCCCCTGTATATAGCCTCCACATTGACTCTGTACCGGTACCCCCTGTATATAGCCTCCTCACATGGACTCTGTACCGGTACCGCCTGTATATGGCCTCCACATTGACTCTGTACCGGTACCCCCTGTATATAGTCTCAACATTGACTCTGTACCGGTACCCCCTGTATAAAGCCTCCACATTGACTCTGTACCGGTACCCCCTGTATATAGCCTCCTCACATGGACTCTGTACCGGTACCGCCTGTATATAGCCTCCACATTGACTCTGTACCGGTACCCCCTGTATATAGCCTCCACATTGACTCTGTACCGGTACCCCCTGTATATAGCCTCCTCACATGAACTCTGTACCGGTATCCCCTGTATATAGCCTCCACATTGACTCTGTACTGGTACCCCCTGTATATTTTATTTTTATTTATTTTTTATTTCACCTTTATTTAACCAGGTAAGCAAGTTGAGAACAAGTTCTCATTTACAATTGCGACCTGGCCAAGATAAAGCAAAGCAGTTCGACACATACAACGACACAGAGTTACACATGGAGTAAAACAAACATACAGTCAATAATACAGTAAAAAAAAAACAAGTCTATATACAATGTGAGCAAATTAGGTGAGAAGGGAGGTAAAGGCAAAAAAGGCCATGGTGGCAAAGTAAATACAATATAGCAAGTAAAACACTGGAATGGTAGTTTTGCAATGGAAGAATGTGCAAAGTAGAAATAAAAATAATGGGGTGCAAAGGAGCAAAATAAATAAATAAATTAAATACAGTTGGGAAAGAGGTAGTTGTTTGGGCTAAATTATAGGTGGGCTATGTACAGGTGCAGTAATCTGTAAGATGCTCTGACAGTTGGTGCTTAAAGCTAGTGAGGGAGATAAGTGTTTCCAATTTAAGAGATTTTTGTAGTTCGTTCCAGTCATTGGCAGCAGAGAACTGGAAGGAGAGGCGGCCAAAGAAAGAATTGGTTTTGGGGGGTGACTAGAGAGATATACCTGCTGGAGCGTGTGCTACAGGTGGGAGATGCTATGGTGACCAGCGAGCTGAGATAAGGGGGACTTTACCTAGCAGGGTCTTGTAGATGACATGGAGCCAGTGGGTTTGGCGACGAGTATGAAGCGAGGCCAGCCAACGAGCGTACAGGTCGCAATGGTGGGTAGTATATGGGGCTTTGGTGACAAAACGGATAGCACTGTGATAGACTGCATCCAATTTGTTGAGTAGGGTATTGGAGGCTATTTTGTAAATGACATCGCCAAAGTCGAGGATTGGTAGGATGGTCAATTTTACAAGGGTATGTTTGGCAGCATGAGTGAAGGATGCTTTGTTGCGAAATAGGAAGCCAATTCTAGATTTAACTTTGGATTGGAGATGTTTGATATGGGTCTGGAAGGAGAGTTTACAGTCTAACCAGACACCTAAGTATTTGTAGTTGTCCACGTATTCTAAGTCAGAGCCGTCCAGAGTAGTGATGTTGGACAGGCGGGTAGGTGCAGGTAGCGATCGGTTGAAGAGCATGCATTTAGTTTTACTTGTATTTAAGAGCAATTGGAGGCCACGGAAGGAGAGTTGTATGGCATTGAAGCTTGCCTGGAGGGTTGTTAACACAGTGTCCAAAGAAGGGCCGGAAGTATACAGAATGGTGTCGTCTGCGTAGAGGTGGATCAGAGACTCACCAGCAGCAAGAGCGACCTCATTGATGTATACAGAGAAGAGAGTCGGTCCAAGAATTGAACCCTGTGGCACCCCCATAGAGACTGCCAGAGGTCCGTACAGCAGACCCTCCGATTTGACACACTGAACTCTATCAGAGAAGTAGTTGGTGAACCAGGCGAGGCAATCATTTGAGAAACCAAGGCTGTCGAGTCTGCCGATGAGGATGTGGTGGTTGACAGAGTCGAAAGCCTTGGCCAGATCAATGAATACGGCTGCACAGTAATGTTTCTTATCGATGGCGGTTAAGATATCGTTTAGGAACTTGAGCGTGGCTGAGGTGCACCCATGACCAGCTCTGAAACCAGATTGCATAGCAGAGAAGGTATGGTGAGATTCGAAATGGTCGGTAATCTGTTTGTTGACTTGGCTTTCGAAGACCTTAGAAAGGCATGGTAGGATAGATATAGGTCTGTAACAGTTTGGGTCAAGAGTGTCCCCCTTTGAAGAGGGGGATGACCGCAGCTGCTTTCCAATCTTTGGGAATCTCAGATGACACGAAAGAGAGGTTGAACAGGCTAGTAATAGGGGTGGCAACAATTTCGGCAGATAATTTTAGAAAGAAAGGGTCCAGATTGTCTAGCCCGGCTGATTTGTAGGGGTCCAGATTTTTCAGCTCTTTCAGAACTTCAGCTGAATGGATTTGGGAGAAGGAGAAATGGGGAAGGCTTGGGCGAGTTGCTGTTGGGGTGCAGTGCTGTTGACCGGGGTAGGAGTTGCCAGGTGGAAAGCATGGCCAGCCGTAGAAAAATGCTTATTGAAATTCTCAATTATGGTGGATTTATCAGTGGTGACAGTGTTTCCTATCTTCAGTGCAGTGGGCAGCTGGGAGGAGGTGTTCTTATTCTCCATGGACTTTACAGTGTCCCAGAACTTTTTGAGTTAGTGTTGCAGGAAGCAAATTTCTGCTTGAAAAAGCTAGCCTTGGCTTTTCTAACTGCCTGTGTATAACGGTTTCTAGCTTCCCTGAACAGCTGCATATCACGGGGGCTGTTCGATGCTAATGCAGAACGCCATAGGATGTTTTTGTGTTGGTTAAGGGCAGTCAGGTCTGGGGAGAACCAAGGGCTATATCTGTTCCTGGTTCTAATTTTCTTGAATGGGGCATGTTTATTTAAGATTGTTAGGAAGGCATTTAAAAAAATATCCAGGCATCCTCTACTGACGGGATGAGATCAATATCCTTCCAGGACACCCCGGCCAGGTCGATTAGAAAGGCCTGCTCGCTGAAGTGTTTCAGGGAGCGTTTTACAGTGATGAGTGGAGGTCGTTTGACCGCTGACCCATTACGGATGCAGGCAATGAGGCAGTGATCGCTGAGATCTTGGTTGAAGACAGCAGAGGTGTATTTAGAGGGGAAGTTGGTTAGGATGATATCTATGAGGGTGCCTGTGTTTAAGGCTTTGGGGGGGTACCTGGTAGGTTCATTGATAATTTGTGTGAGATTGAGGGCATCAAGTTTAGATTGTAGGATGGCTGGGGTGTTAAGCATGTTCCAGTTTAGGTCGCCTAGCAGCACGAGCTCTGAAGATAGATGGGGGCAATCAGTTCACATATGGTGTCCAGAGCACAGCTGGGGGCAGAGGGTGGTCTATAGCAGGCGGCAACGGTGAGAGACTTGTTTTTAGAGAGGTGGATTTTTAAAAGTAGAAGTTCAAATTGTTTGGGTACAGACCTGGATAGTAGGACAGAACTCTGCAGGCTATCTTTGCAGTAGATTGCAACACCGCCCCCTTTGGCAGTTCTATCTTGTCTGAAAATGTTGTAGTTTGGAATTAAAATTTCTGAATTTTGGTGGTCTTCCTAAGCCAGGATTCAGACACAGCTAGAACATCCGGGTTGGCAGAGTGTGCTAAAGCAGTGAAAAGAACAAACTTAGGGAGGAGGCTTCTAATGTTAACATGCATGAAACCAAGGCTATTACGGTTACAGAAGTCATCAAAAGAGAGCGCCTGGGGAATAGGAGGGAGCTAGGCACTGCAGGGCCTGGATTCACCTCTACATCGCCAGAGGAACATAGGAGGAGAAGAATAAGGGTACGGCTAAAAGCAATAAGAATTGGTCGTCTAGAACGTCCGGAACAGAGAGTAAAAGGAGGTTTCTGGGGGCGATAAAATAGCATCAAGGTATAATGTACAGACAAAGGTATGGTAGGATGTGAATACAGTGGAGGTAAACCTAGGTATTGAGTGATGAAGAGAGATATATTGTCTCTAGAAACATCATTGAAACCAGGAGATGTCTTTGCATGTGTGGGTGGTGGAACTAATAAGTTGGATAAGGTATAGTGAGCAGGACTAGAGGCTCTACAGTGAAATAAGCCAATAAACACTAACCAGAACAGCAATGGACAAGACATATTGACATTAAGGAGAGGCATCCTTAGTCGAGTGATCAAAAGGGTCCAGGGAGTGGAGAGGTTGGTTTGGATGGAGGTCTGTTGTTAGCCACCTCTTGCGTTCCGTCAGTAGATTAGTGGAGTTCCGTGTTGTAGAGGGGATTAGTCCAAATCACACAACAACAAAAAAATAAAAACAATAGATATAGTTATAGAGGCCCAAGAAGAAACATAATAATAATAAAAATAAATAAATTGTCCGATTGTCTATTCTGAGAGCAGCCGGTAAGACAGCTAACGGTTAGCAGGCCGCAGATGGGCATTCAGGTAACGTCGCGACGGAGGAGCCAGCCGGATCTCCTTCGGGTAGATAACGTCGGCAGTCCAGTTGTGAAGGCCCGGTGGGACTCCGCGTAGGCAGTAAAACGGGTCCGGATAGGTGACTGCAGCCCAGGAGTGATTGACGGGCTCAGGAGTGATTGACGGAGCTGGCTAGCTCCGGAGTAATTGATGTTTGCTCCGGAATCGACGAAAGCAGATAGACACACGGATAGCAGCCAGCTAGCTGTGAGATCCGGGAGTGAATGTCCAGAGAGCAGTTGAAATCCAGGGACATGGAGAGAAAATCGGTCCGGTATGTTCCGTTCCGAGCCGCTGCTACTGTACAAAACTGGCGATAGATTTTCGAGTTAAAGGATAGCTGATGACCACAAACCGTGGTTAGCTGAATACTAACGAGTTGCCAGTAAAGAAGCTAACTAGCTTCTGATTAGCTCCTGGCTAGCTTCTGGCTAGCTTCTTGGAGTTTCTGGCTAGCTTCTGGCTAGCTTCTTGGAGGATTGCAGATTTGAGGTAAATAATACGTATTTATACATATCAATTGGTGAGGCAGGTTGCAGGAGAGTGTATTGAAGATGAGTTGATGAAAAATAAAATGTATGTGAAAAAAGTTGTAAATATATATATATACACGACACGACAAGACGAGGACAAAAGACGTCTGAACTGCTATGCCATCTCGGGCAAGATAGCTTCCACATTGACTCTGTACCAGTACCCCCTGTATATAGCCTCCACATTGACTCTGTACCGGTACCCCCTGTATTTAGCCTCCACATTGACTCTGTACCGGTACCCCCTGTATATAGCCTTCACATTGACTCTGTACCGGTACACCCTGTATATAGCCTCCACATTGACTCTGTACCGGTACCCCGTGTATATAGCCTCCTCACATGGACTCTGTACTGGTACCCCCTGTATATAGCCTCCTCACATGAAATCTGTACTGGTACCCTCTGTATATAGCCTCCACATTGACTCTGTACCGGTACCCCCTGTATATAGCCTCCACATTGACTCTGTACCGGTACCCCCTGTATATAGCCTCCACATTGACTCTGTACCGGTACACCCTGTATATAGCCTCCACATTGACTCTGTACCGGTACCCCCTGTATATAGCCTCCACATTGACTCTGTACCGGTACACCCTGTATATAGCCTCCACATTGACTCTGTACCGGTACCCCCTGTATATAGCCTCCACATTGACTCTGTACCGGTACCCCCTGTATATAGCCTCCACATTGACTCTGTACCGGTACCCCCTGTATATAGCCTCCACATTGACTCTGTACCGGTACACCCTGTATATAGCCTCGCGACTGTTATTTTACTGCTGCTCTTTAATTATTTGTTATTTTTCTATTTTTTAAATTGGTTTATTTTTTATTATTATTATTTTTACTTCAGTTTATTTTTAGTAAATACTTTCTTAAAACCGCATTGTTGGCTCAGGGCTTGTCAGTAAGCATTTCCCTGTAAAGGTCTACTACCCCGTTGTATTCGTCGCATGTGAACAATAAAGTTTGATTTGATTGTCTGTTGTGCGTCCCAAATGGTACCTTATTACCTTTTAAAAGGACTACTCTTGACCCCTAACCTATGGGCCCTGATCAAAAGTTGTGCACTACATAGGGAATGGTGTTCCATTTGAGAAACAATCATGTGTCTGTGGATTTATAGAAAGGTGACTCTGTTAAATATATCATTATTTTCACATTTCCTTCCTGTCTGATACAGCCTTTCTCTACACACAGCTAGACCTGGAGAAGAGGGTAGGGGGTAGGGGGCTGGGGGCGGACAGCAGAGTCGAGCAGCAACTGATGGAGGACAGAGAGCAGAGGGACTGGCTGGGAGAGATTCCTTATCTGATCCAGACCAAATTGGGAAGGGAAGAGACACCTGTGGAATTCTGGAACGATATATTACCACCTAAGTAGCCATAAACCCAGAGTTAGTGTTATACCTGACAAGGCAGTCTGTGACAGCTTCAGGCATCATCCCCTCAGCTCCTCAGAGTGGAAAATACATTTTTATGTGGCAGACGTGTGTAGGCTGCTTAGCTTAAATAACATTTGGACAAACAGACAAATGCATATTTTAAGAATAAATACTGGACCGACAGACATCAACATTACGCAAGAGAAAATAACAATAATAATGGTAACACATTCTTCTGCAGTACAACTATAATGAATAACTATTTTGCTGTAGTTGCCATGGCACCTAGTGGCAGCCTAGGCAGAGAGCTCATGTAAATTCTGTACATATTTAATCATTTTTTATAATTTTTCTGTCAATATTTTTATGCTTTTTATTTTTCAATAGCTAAATGAGTGCAGATCAAGTATTATATCATGAATTGGATTCCTCCCCGTAGATTTCTGAAAATCAGCGTTGTCAACAGGCTAGCTAATGCTAGCTAGCCTGTGTTTGTTTTTATTTGAATTACACCTACTGACTTAAGGTTGGTTTTCACCAAGCACTCCAACAGACTGGATCTAGAAGCACTCCAACAGACTGGATCTAGAAGCACCCCAACAGACTGGATCTAGAAGCACCCCAACAGACTGGATCTAGAAGCACCCCAACAGACTGGATCTAGAAGCACCCCAACAGACTGGATCTAGAAACACCCCAACAGACTGGATCTAGAAGCACCCCAACAGACTGGATCTAGAAGCACTCCAACAGACTGGATCTAGAAGCACCCCAACAGAATGGATCTAGAAGCACCCCAACAAACTGGATCTAGAAGCACTCCAACAGACTGGATCTAGAAGCACCCCAACAGACTGGATCTAGAAGCACTCCAACAGACTGGATCTAGAAGCACTCCAACAGACTGGATCTAGAAGCACTCCAACAGACTGGATCTAGAAGCACCCCAACAGACTGGATCTAGAAGCACCCCAACAGACTGGATCTAGAAGCACTCCAACAGACTGGATCTAGAAGCACTCCAACAGACTGGATCTAGAAGCACCCCAACAGACTGGATCTAGAAGCACCCAACAGACTGGATCTAGAAGCACTAAAACAGACTGGATCTAGAAGCACCCCAACAGACTGGATCTAGAAGCACTCCAACAGACTGGATCTAGAAGCACTCCAACAGACTGGATCTAGAAGCACTCCAACAGACTGGATCTAGAAGCACTCCAACAGACTGGATCTAGAAGCACTCCAACAGACTGGATCTAGAAGCACCCCAACAGACTGGATCTAGAAGCACTCCAACAGACTGGATCTAGAAGCACCCCAACCGACTGGATCTAGAAGCACTAAAACAGACTGGATCTAGAAGCACTAAAACAGACTGGATCTAGAAGCACTCCAACAGACTGGATCTAGAAGCACTCCAACAGACTGGATCTAGAAGCACTCCAACAGACTGGATCTAGAAGCACTCCAACAGACTGGATCTAGAAGCACTCCAACAGACTGGATCTAGAAGCACCCCAACAGACTGGATCTAGAAGCACTAAAACAGACTGGATCTAGAAGCACTAAAACAGACTGGATCTAGGCCTGGGCCTGTCTCCTACTACCAGTCTCTATGGGCCTGTCTCCTACTGCCAGTCTCCTGGACTCTCGCTTCAGAGACTGTATCTGAATATAACACACCATATCACAGCTCCTCTGGCATGTTCTCCAGGTCTGATCATCATTCTTCAACCTGGTCTTGGACCTGATTCTGCCAGATACACACCCAGCCCAGCCTGTCAGAAGACTGGCACTTTCATCTACTGGGTTTACCTGCTGGCCCAGGTTGAAAGGCTGTTTATTTGACACCTAATGTGTTGACAGGTGTCAGGGCCTAGAAGAACGCCTCTACCTTTGTCTTCCCCCAGCCAGAGGGAAGGAGGGAAGGATGCATCTCCTCCTCCACCTCCTGAAGGCCCTAGGGTGTTCCTGTGGTGGCGTATGTTTCCATTGCTCTCCCAGGAGGGCGTGGGGCTGTAACCAGCCCAAACGGGTCCCCGGGGAACAGCATTAAACCTTAAACACCTCAGTGCTCCTGCTCTGTTTGTTTTGCAGCTGGTCTTTATGTTGATGACTTGTTTGTTTGTCTGTCTGTCCTCTCGCTTGTTTAACACTGTTGTATTTGAAGGAAGGAAATGTTTTTTTGTTTGATGAATTAGAAAAACATGAACGCTTAAAAACACGTTAGGCTTAGTTATCTTTTCTTCTTTTGTCATTATGTTTCATTGTGTTTAATAAAGTTTTATGTCTAGTAATTGGCATTACAAAATGTAATTGGCATTTCTCATAATGTCAAAGGTCTAGCATAATGTCACATTATATTGCATCACTAAATGCCATTGTCATGATCTAATAACTTGTTACGTAATTAATGCTCTATGTCAATCCTGTACAAGTGTTCATATCAATTGTCGCAGAAAAAAAACTCCACATGTCTCTTTGACGGAATGACGATTTACTTCTAAACTGTTTCTAATGCCTGGGAGCTGAAAAGCGTCTGACAGACAGAGTGAGTGAACTCAAATGAATGATGAGGTGCTAGACGTGTCTCTGTGATGTTGCGCACAGAGAATGATGAGGTGCTAGACGTGTCTCTGTGATGTTGCGCACGCAGAATGATGAGGTGCTAGACGTGTCTCTGTGATGTTGTCATGGACAGAATGATGAGGTGCTAGACGTGTCTCTGTGATGTTGCGCACGCAGAATGATGAGGTGCTAGACGTGTCTCTGTGATGTTGCGCACGCAGAATGATGAGGTGCTAGACGTGTCTCTGTTATGTTGCGCACGCAGAATGATGAGGTGCTAGACGTGTCTCTGTGATGTTGTCATGGACAGAATGATGAGGTGCTAGACGTGTCTCTGTGATGTTGCGCACGCAGAATGATGAGGTGCTAGACGTGTCTCTGTGATGTTGCGCACACAGAATGATGTGGTGCTAGATGTGACTCTGTGATGTTGTCATGGACAGAATGATGAGGTGCTAGATGTGTCTCTGTGATGTTGTCATGGACAGAATGATGAGGTGCTAGACGTGTCTTTGTGATGTTGTCATGGACAGAATGATGAGGTGCTAGACGTGTCTCTGTGATGTTGTCATGGACAGAATGATGAGGTGCTAGACGTGTCTCTGTGATGTTGTCATGGACAGAATGATCAGGTGCTAGATGTGTCTCTGTGATGTTGTCATGGACAGAATGATGAGGTGCTAGACGTGTCTCTGTGATGTTGCCATGGACAGAATGATGAGGTGCTAGACGTGTCTCTGTGATGTTGTCATGGACAGAATGATCAGGTGCTAGATGTGTCTCTGTGATGTTGTCATGGACAGAATGATGAGGTGCTAGATGTGTCTCTGTGATGTTGTCATAGACAGAATGATGAGGTGCTAGACGTGTCTCTGTGATGTTGCGCACAAAGAATGATGTGGTGCTAGATGTGACTCTGTGATGTTGTCATGGACAGAATGATGAGGTGCTAGATGTGTCTCTGTGATGTTGTCATGGACAGAATGATGAGGTGCTAGACGTGTCTCTGTGATGTTGTCATGGACAGAATGATCAGGTGCTAGATGTGTCTCTGTGATGTTGTCATGGACAGAATGATCAGGTGCTAGACGTGTCTCTGTGATGTTGTCATGGACAGAATGTGGTCAGGCCACGTCTATCACTGTTCTGAGGGAAGTGGTAAATATTCAGACCCCTTGACTTTTTCCACATTTTGTTACGTTACAGCCTTATTCTAAAATGGATTAAATTGTTTTTTTCCCTCACCAACCTACAGACAATACTCCATAATGACAAAGCAAAAACAGATTTTTAGAAATTTTTGCAAATGTATTAAATATAAAACATCTGCAATTTTACATTTACATAAGTATTCAGACCCTTTTAATGTATTTTTATTGAATATCTGAAACAAACAATATACTTGCAGGGAAGCCACTCAACAACTACACCACACCAGTCATCCAACAACTACACCACACCAGTCATCCAACAACTACACCACACCAGTCATCCAACAACTACACCACACCAGTCATCCAACAACTACATCACACCAGTCATCCAACAACTACACCACACCAGTCATCCGACAACTACACCACACCAGTCATCCGACAACTACACCACACCAGTCATCCAACAACTACACCACACCAGTCATCCGACAACTACACCACACCAGTCATCCAACAACTACACCACACCAGTCATCCAATAACTACACCACACCAGTCATCCAACAACTACACCACACCAGTCATCCAATAACTACACCACACCAGTCATCCAACAACTACACCACACCAGTCATCCAACAACTACATCACACCAGTCATCCAACAACTACACCACATCAGTCATCCAACAACTACACCACACCAGTCATCCAACAACTACACCACACCAGTCATCCAACAACTACACCACACCAGTCATCCAACAACTACACCACACCAGTCATCCAACAACTACACCACACCAGTCATCCAACAACTACACCACACCAGTCATCCAACAACTACACCACACCAGTCATCCAACAACTACACCACACCAGTCATCCAACAACTACACCAAACCAGTCATCCAACAACTACACCACACCAGTCATCCAACAACTACACCACACCAGTCATCCAACAACTACACCACACCAGTCATCCAACAACTACACCACACCAGTCATCCAACAACTACACCACACCAGTCATCCAACAACTACACCACACCAGTCATCCAACAACTACACCACACCAGTCATCCAACAACTACATCACACCAGTCATCCAACAACTACACCACACCAGTCATCCAACAACTACATCACACCAGTCATCCAACAACTACACCACACCAGTCATCCAAAACTACACCACACCAGTCATCCAACAACTACACCACACCAGTCATCCAACAACTACACCACACCAGTCATCCAACAACTACACCACTCCAGTCATCCAACAACTACACCAAACCAGTCATCCAACAACTACACCACACCAGTCATCCAACAACTACACCACACCAGTCATCCAACAACTACACCACACCAGTCATCCAACAACTACACCACACCAGTCATCCAACAACTACACCACACCAGTCATCCAACAACTACACCACACCAGTAATCCGACAACTACACCACACCAGTCATCCGACAACTACACCACACCAGTCATCCGACAACTACACCACACCAGTCATCCGACAACTACACCACACCAGTCATCCGACAACTACACCACACCAGTCATCCAACAACTACACCACACCAGTCATCCAACAACTACACCACACCAGTCATCCAACAGACTCCCATTCAGAGCGACACACAGACACATCCAGGGTCAATGCCCTGCTCAATGCCACGTTGACAGATCTCTCACCAGGCCAAAAAACGTGAACCCGAACACTCCGAGGTCCCCCCCACAGTTCCCCAAATAGCTGTCCCTCAACCAATCGAGACCCCTCCCACAAGAATACTTAAAAATAAAAATAGAATGAATTCCATTCCCCACCCACATTAACCCCACAATAACCCCCCAATGCACCAACAACCAAGAGATTTGAACTAAAGATACAAAAGAAGACAGAAGAAAACAGCAAACAACAATGCAAAAAATAAACAAAATAAAACAACTTTAAAACAAAGGACATCAAGGACAACTAAAATCATAACAGCAATGCCAACTGTATATGTTTGTGTGCATGTCTGGCACAATTACATGTATGTGTGTGTTCTTGTATGTGTTTATTTGAATGAGAGTGTGTGTATATACATGTGTACAAACACCTGCATGGCATCAGCCTCAGGCAAACCGGCATTAGCTGTAAAAACACTGCTCCTCAGTGTCATTTAAACATACTTTTTTATTATGTTCTATTTTGACTTTATTTTTTACTTTGACCCTCATTTTATGTCACACAGAGCAACTCCACTCCCACTTGTCTCCAATTCTACATCCCAACCCTCAGCTTCCCTCAGCCCATCCCACCTATCTCTGCTGGTCACCCTCAGCCCATCCCATCTATCTCTGCTGGCCACCCTCAGCCCATCCCACCTATCTCTGCTTGTCACCCTCAGCCCATCCCATCTATCTCTGCTGGCCACCCTCAGCCCATCCCATCTATCTCTGCTGGTCACCCTCAGCCCATCCCACCTATCTCTGCTGGTCACCCTCAGCCCATCCCACCTATCTCTGCTGGCCACCCTCAGCCCATCCCATCTATCTCTGCTGGTCACCCTCAGCCCATCCCATCTATCTCTGCTGGTCACCCTCAGCCCATCCCATCTATCTCTGCTGGCCACCCTCAGCCCATCCCATCTATCTCTGCTTGCCACCCTCAGCCCATCCCATCTATCTCTGCTTGTCACCCTCAGCCCATCCCATCTATCTCTGCTGGTCACCCTCAGCCCATCCCATCTATCTCTGCTGGTCACCCTCAGCCCATCCCATCTATCTCTGCTGGTCACCCTCAGCCCATCCCATCTATCTCTGCTGGTCACCCTCAGCCCATCCCATCTATCTCTGCTGGCCAACCTCTTTGGATTTCTACGCAACACATATCTTTCAACTATGCTGTGATGTTTAACGTACAATTTCAATCTATCTAATCGAATAGAATCCACAGATTGCGAGTTGAAGATAAATACTTTTACTAATAGTGTTATTATATTAGTAATTGACTGACCCGGTCTCTCCAGATCTCCTAACAGTATTATTATATTAGTAATTGACTGACCCGGTCTCTCCAGATCTCCTAACAGTATTATTATATTAGTAATTGACTGACCCGGTCTCTCCAGATCTCCCAACAGTATTATTATATTAGTAATTGACTGACCCGGTCTCTCCAGATCTCCTAACAGTGTTATTATATTAGTAATTGACTGACCCGGTCTCTCCAGATCTCCCAACAGTATTATTATATTAGTAATTGACTGACCCGGTCTCTCCAGATCTCCTAACAGTGTTATTATATTAGTAATTGACTGACCCGGTCTCTCCAGATCTCCCAACAGTATTATTATATTAGTAATTGACTGACCCGGTCTCTCCAGATCTCCCAACAGTATTATTATATTAGTAATTGACTGACCCGGTCTCTCCAGATCTCCCAACAGTATTATTATATTAGTAATTGACTGACCCGGTCTCTCCAGATCTCCTAACAGTATTATTATATTAGTAATTGACTGACCCGGTCTCTCCAGATCTCCCAACAGTATTATTATATTAGTAATTGACTGACCCGGTCTCTCCAGATCTCCTAACAGTATTATTATATTAGTAATTGACTGACCCGGTCTCTCCAGATCTCCCAACAGTATTATTATATTAGTAATTGACTGACCCGGTCTCTCCAGATCTCCTAACAGTATTATTATATTAGTAATTGACTGACCCGGTCTCTCCAGATCTCCTAACAGTATTATTATATTAGTAATTGACTGACCCGGTCTCTCCAGATCTCCTAACAGTATTATTATATTAGTAATTGACTGACCCGGTCTCTCCAGATCTCCTAACAGTATTATTATATTAGTAATTGACTGACCCGGTCTCTCCAGATCTCCCAACAGTATTATTTCTAGGGTTAATTTTAGATCCATGTTGTGCATTGTCAGCCATTCCTGAACCTGAGACCAGAAACAGGCTGACCAGACAGGCTGACAGGCTACCTGAGGGCAAAACCAAAATAAATGGTCTATTGATTCTGTATCCTCACAACAAAATCTGCAGAGCTTGCTGATTTGATGCCCCAAATATTCAACATTTTGTTGGTGGCAAGAATTCTATATAATAATTTTAGCTGAAAAGCATGAAGTCTTGAATCTTGGGTTGTTTTATATATCAACTCATACACCCTGTACCGTGGAATCGGTACATCAAAAATCTCTTCCCAACTATTTTGCAATTCATATGGCATTTGTCAACATTCTGGTCCTCAAATGAAACTGGTATACTTTCCTATTTATGTTATTTTTATTCCTCCACCAGTTTTGATCCTTTACATTGGGCAGACAGACCAGTTCCCTTCCTCCTCCCACTGCCACCTGCCTCCTCCATTTTTGGGGCAATGCTGTAATCAATTGGTTGTACTCTTGGATTGAACAGACCTTCCCGTACAATAATTGATAACTCCATGAAGGATATAACTCTACCATTCCAATTTACAATATCATTTATTAATTAAGAACAAAATACCCATTTCAAACAACTTTCCCATAAATACAGGTATTGTATCAACCAGCACATTTGAGTTCAACCATAATATTTGTTCTAAATTTTCAGGGGGATGAAATTGAAATTGCAGCCAGCTCTGCAATGCTTGTTTGAAAAAGACAGATACTTTGAAAAAGTATAATTTTCAATTAATTGAAAATGAGACATGGCAATCTGCACAAAAGCAAAACGGCCATTTTTAAACAATGGATGAGCTTCCCTTAGTAATCTACTTGAAAACCATTTACGGTTCAAGTAAAACTTTTGAATGAGTAAAGTTTTTAGAGAGAGGTTTAGTGCTTTTATATTTAATAATCTCAACCCACCTCCCAATTCATAACATAGATAGGCATGTTTTATTTGTCTGGTTTAGCGTCCCAGATAAAGCGAAATATTTTTTGCTCATATGATTTGATAAAAGAATCATCAGGAGTAGACAGTGCCATAAGTACATGAGTAAACTGAGATATGACTAAGGAGTTAATCAGGGACAGGTATTTACCTCTCCATGGTTGCAGGATCTTGTCTATTTTCACAAGTTTTCTATTGAAATTCATTATGGACAGCTTATTTATATATTTTGTGATTTGAATACCAAGTATGTCTACTTCATCATCAGTCCATTTTATAGGTAAACTGCAGGGTAATGTAAAAGTTGTATTTTTTAAAAAGATCCAATACATAATATTGTACACTTATCATAATTAGGTTTTAGTCCAGAGAGTACATAAAAGCTATCTAGATCTTCAATGAGACATTGCAGGGATCTAGCTTGCGGACTTAATATAAACTTGAGTCATCGGCATACATGGACACCTTTGTTTTGAAGCCTTCGATTTCTAATCCTCTAATGTTGTTATTGGATCTGATTTTAATAGATAGCATTTCCATGGCCATAACGAATACATATGTTGACCTCGGACACCCTTGTTTAACTCCTCTTGACAATTCAAAACTCTCTGAGAAGTAGCCGGTATTTACTATTTTATCCCTGGGGTTGCTATACATTATTTTTACCCATTTTATGAGAGAATCACCGAAATTGAAAAAAATCCCGGCATTTATAAATAAAATCCAGTCTTACTTTATCAAATGCCTTTTCAAAATCCACTATAAATACCAGGCCTGGCTTCTTATATGTTTCATGATGTTCTATTATTTCTAGTAGTTGTCGTATATTATCTCCAATGTATCGACCATGTAAAAAACCTGTCTGATCAGGATGAACAATACCTGGTAAAACCCTTTAAATTCTGAGTGCTATGCATTTCACTAGTATTTTTGCATCACGACATTGAAGTGTAAGAGACCTCCAGTTTTTTAGATAGACTGGGTCTTTATATTTTCCATCTGGGTCTTGTTATAATAATAGAGAAATCAGACCTTCCTGCTGAGTACCCGACAGACTACCATTTCTATAGGGGTAGTTAAAACAATCTAACAATGGAGCTTTTAGTATATCAAAAAAAGGCTTGATATACTGTACCTCTACCGTTATGCCATCAAGCCCTAGGATTTTTCTAGGCTGAAAGGATTTAATAGCCTCAAAAAGTTATTCCTCTGTCATTTTTCCTTAGCACTGATCTTTCTGTACATTTGTTTAATTTTCCATTTTTTAAAATATTATTTGGAAATAATTCCTTACCATAGTCTTCCTTCTCTGGAAGCGGATGAGACGGAAAAGATATATATTAAAAGATAAAAGATAAAAGATATTTCGCTTCCTCTTATAATTCGGAGAATCAAAGATGACTCCGTTGTCAGTAACGAGTTTCTGCAAGTTCTTTTTGTTAGTGTTCCTGTATTGGAGATTCAAGAAGAATTGTGTGCAATTTTCTCCATATTCCATCCAGTTTGCTTTATTTGTGTGATAGATTACATTATATAGATTCCTCAAGTTATTTTTGTTTCTCCTCTAACTTGTAGTATCGTTTTTATTGCTCTCTACCTGTAGTATTAGTTCATGTATTTAGCTTCATGTCCACCTCCGGGTTCAACCCAACCCTGGCTTGAAGGAAAGTTGAAAATATGTCATTTATAGGATTGGTTCAGATTTGGTCATGTAGGCCAGCAGTAGAATTCTAGGAATGCACATTTACAGTATCAGTCAAAAGTTTGGACACACCTACTTATTCCATGGTTTTTCTTTATTTTTTACTATTTTATACATAAAAACCATGAAATAACATATGGAATCATGTAGTAACCAAAAAAGTGTTAAACAAATCAAAATATATGTTGCATTTGAGATTCTTCAAAGTTGCCACCCTTTGCCTTGATGACAGCTTTGCACACTCTTGGCATTCTCACAACCAGTTTCACGAGGTAGAAAGGGAGATGTCATATGTATGTACCTGGAGTGTCATGTGAATGTACCTGGAGTGTCATGTGAATGTACCTGGAGTGTCATGTGAATGTACCTGGAGTGTCATGTGAATGTACCTGGAGTGTCATGTGTATTTACCTGGAGTGTCATGTGAATGTACCTGGAGTGTCATGTGTAGCCTCTGGAACTGCCGATCTGCGGCCAACAAGGCAGAGTTCATCTCAGCCTATGCGCCCCTCCAGTCCCTCGACTTCTTGGCACTGACGGAAACATGGATCACCACAGACAACACTGCTACTCCTACTGCTCTCTCTTCGTCTGCCCACGTGTTCTCGCACACCCGAGAGCTTCTGGTCAGCGGGGTGGTGGCACCGGGATCCTCATCTCTCCCAAGTGGTCATTCTCTCTTTCTCCCCTTACCCATCTGTCTATCGCCTCCTTTGAATTCCATGCTGTCACAGTTACCAGCCCTTTCAAGCTTAACATCCTTATCATTTATCGCCCTCCAGGTTCCCTCGGAGAGTTCATCAATGAGCTTGATGCCTTGATAAGCTCCTTTCCTGAGGACGGCTCACCTCTCACAGTTCTGGGCGACTTTAACCTCCCCACGTCTACCTTTGACTCATTCCTCTCTGCCTCCTTCTTTCCACTCCTCTCCTCTTTTGACCTCACCCTCTCACCTTCCCCCTACTCACAAGGCAGGAAATACGCTCGACCTCATCTTTACTAGATGCTGTTCTTCCACTAACCTCATTGCAACTCCCCCCAAGTCTCCGACCACTACCTTGTATCCTTTTCCCTCTCGCTCTCATCCAACACTTCCCACACTGCCCCTACTCGGATGGTATCGCGCCTTCCCAACCTTCGCTCTCTCTCCCCCGCTACTCTCTCCTCTTCCATCCTATCATCTCTTCCCTCTGCTCAAACCTTCTCCAACCTATCTCCTGATTCTGCCTCCTCAACCCTCCTCTCCTCCCTTTCTGCATCCTTTGACTCTCTATGTCCCCTATCCTCCAGGCCGGCTCGGTCCTCCCCTCCCGCTCCGTGGCTCGACGACTCATTGCGAGCTCACAGAACAGGGCTCCGGGCAGCCGAGCGGAAATGGAGGAAAACTCGCCTCCCCTGCGGACCTGACATCCTTTCACTCCCTCCTCTCTACATTTTCCTCTTCTCTCTCTGCTGCTAAAGCCACTTTCTACCACTCTAAATTCCAAGCATCTGCCTCTAACCCTAGGAAGCTCTTTGCAACCTTCTCCTTCCTCCTGAATCCTCCTCCCCCCCCTCCTCCCCTCTCTGCAGATGACTTCGTCAACCATTTTGAAAAGAAGGTCGACGACATCCGATCCTCGTTTGCTAAGTCAAACGACACCGCTGGTTCTGCTCACACTGCCCTACCCTGTGCTCTGACCTCTTTCTCCCCTCTCTCTCCAGATGAAATCTCGCGTCTTGTGACGGCCGGCCGCCCAACAACCTGCCCGCTTGACCCTACCCCCTCCTCTCTTCTCCAGACCATTTCCGGAGACCTTCTCCCTTACCTCACCTCGCTCATCAACTCATCCCTGACCGCTGGCTACGTCCCTTCCGTCTTCAAGAGATCGAGAGTTGCACCCCTTCTGAAAAAACCTACACTCGATCCCTCCGATGTCAACAACTACAGACCAGTATCCCTTCTTTCTTTTCTCTCCAAAACTCTTGAACGTGCCGTCCTTGGCCAGCTCTCCCGCTATCTCTCTCAGAATGACCTTCTTGATCCAAATCAGTCAGGTTTCAAGACTAGTCATTCAACTGAGACTGCTCTTCTCTGTATCACGGAGGCGCTCCGCACTGCTAAAGCTAACTCTCTCTCCTCTGCTCTCATCCTTCTAGACCTATCGGCTGCCTTCGATACTGTGAACCATCAGATCCTCCTCTCCACCCTCTCCGAGTTGGGCATCTCCGGCGCGGCCCACGCTTGGATTGCGTCCTACCTGACAGGTCGCTCCTACCAGGTGGCGTGGCGAGAATCCGTCTCCACACCACGTGCTCTCACCACTGGTGTCCCCCAGGGCTCTGTTCTAGGCCCTCTCCTATTCTCGCTATACACCAAGTCACTTGGCTCTGTCATAACCTCACATGGTCTCTCCTATCATTGCTATGCAGACGACACACAATTGATCTTCTCCTTTCCCCCTTCTGATGACCAGGTGGCGAATCGCATCTCTGCATGTCTGGCAGACATATCAGTGTGGATGACGGATCACCACCTCAAGCTGAACCTCGGCAAGACGGATCTGCTCTTCCTCCCGGGGAAGGACTGCCCGTTCCATGATCTCGCCATCACGGTTGACAACTCCATTGTGTCCTCCTCCCAGAGCGCTAAGAACCTTGGCGTGATCCTGGACAACACCCTGTCGTTCTCAACTAACATCAAGGCGGTGGCCCGTTCCTGTAGGTTCATGCTCTACAACATCCGCAGAGTACGACCCTGCCTCACACAGGAAGCGGCGCAGGTCCTAATCCAGGCACTCGTCATCTCCCGTCTGGATTACTGCAACTCGCTGTTGGCTGGGCTCCCTGCCTGTGCCATTAAACCCCTACAACTCATCCAGAACGCCGCAGCCCGTCTGGTGTTCAACCTTCCCAAGTTCTCTCACGTCACCCCGCTCCTCCGCTCTCTCCACTGGCTTCCAGTTGAAGCTCGCATCCGCTACAAGACCATGGTGCTTGCCTACGGAGCTGTGAGGGGAACGGCACCTCAGTACCTCCAGGCTCTGATCAGGCCCTACACCCAAACAAGGGCACTGCGTTCATCCACCTCTGGCCTGCTCGCCTCCCTACCACTGAGGAAGTACAGTTCCCGCTCAGCCCAGTCAAAACTGTTCGCTGCTCTGGCCCCCCAATGGTGGAACAAACTCCCTCACGACGCCAGGACAGCGGAGTCAATCACCACCTTCCGGAGACACCTGAAACCCCACCTCTTTAAGGAATACCTAGGATAGGATAAAGTAATCCCTCTCACCCCCCCCCTTAAAATATTTAGATGCACTACTGTTCCACTGGATGTCATAAGGTGAATGCACCAATTTGTAAGTCGCTCTGGATAAGAGCGTCTGCTAAATGACTTAAATGTAAATGTAAATGTATTTCCCTTGTTAGTCTTGTCTCCAGAAACGTTGTTTTATTATTGATGAATATTGAATTGAATGACCCTGAAGGTACATGTAAAGGTATCCCAAACAATAAGGGGATTTGCTAAACCTATACTACTCTGGAAAAATTCAGTTATAAATTATTTTGTGTTAGTTAAAAATAAGTTGTACTCCAGTAAACTTTGATAAAATTTCCAATATCCCCGTCCACGTGGAAAATCTATAAGAGGCCAATTCGATGATGATCCGATCGCATTCTGTCTCCTATTAAAACTTTTTAAACCTTCGATGCAAGAGAGAAAGAGACAAGAAAGTAGTCAAGACGACTAGCTTGATTAAGTCTCATACATTTATATCTCACTAGGTCAGGGTTTTTTAGTCTACAAATATCCCCTATTTCTAATGTGTCCATAATATTTGTGATTTCCTTAAGGGCACGGGGATGATAGTTTGTAGAGTGATTACCTTTACGGTCCATTGAGGTACTTGACACTGTGTTAGTCTCCTACCATAATGGTTTGATCCTTTGTTGCCTGTAAATTCAATAAATCGGTATAAATATTTTAGAAGAAGTATGGATCATCCTGATTTGGACCATATAGATTAATGAGCCGAATCTCTTTTTCGTCCACATTCATATTCAAAAAGATCTACCTTCCTTGCGAATCATTCCTGTCTATTTGCACATTCAAATCTAAATTTTTGTTAGTTCATAACATCACACCTTTTGAGTTCCTTTGTCGTTGACAGAAAATTATTTCACCTGTCCATTCCTTTTTCCACACAACTTCATCTAAGGATGTAGAGTGAGTTTCCTGTAAACAGTTTGTTATATTCCTTTTCTTTTAGCCACGTAAAGACTGATCTGCTAAACCGTTATAATTATAACTGGCTATACTTATTTCACCCCTTACCGTCACTAGATACTCTTCTCAGTCTAAATGGACCATAATTAGTGCTTGTAAAGTTACTGCCATCAGAGGTATTATGAAGGTCAAAACTAGAGCTTTCAAATGTCTGATATTTAGAATTCAAGAAATAGGTTCTAGTAATATTTGTTTTATTCCCTTGCCTGTTTGCCTGTGAGCCAATGCCACAGATGTTAGAAATGTGAGGCAAGATATTATTTGTGTAGTAAAGTAGGTTGATGTGTATGATATTGGATGTGATATAGTGAAAGTGTGTACGATGTCTATATAAGGGTAAGACTATAATGTGTGATGTCTAAATAAATAATAACTGCCAATTTGCATGTTTGAGTGTCTATGTGTGTAACATGTAGTGCGTATAGCCTTAATGTTCATGATGATAATTGTAATCCATATCATATCACCATCATAGTTGCATCATTGAAAAACACATCCCAGCATTTCCATAGCAATTGACGTTTCACATGATCATGAAAAAGGCCTTGCATTCCTCTAGAGACGACTCCACTACAGTACAAATGTCTTCCGTGGAATATGTTATTATTCCCCAATGCGCCTATTCTGATATCTTCCCCAATATGTTATTATTCCCCAATGCGCCTATTCTGATATCTTCCCCAATATGTTATTATTCCCCAATGCCCCTATTCTGATATCTTCCCCAATATGTTATTATTCCCCAATGCCCCTATTCTGATATCTTCCCCAATATGTTATTATTCCCCAATGTCCCTATTCTGATATCTTCCCCAATATGTTATTATTCCCCAATGCCCCTATTCTGATATCTTCCCCAATATGTTATTATTCCCCAATGTCCCTATTCTGATATCTTCCCCAATATGTTATTATTCCCCAATGTCCCTATTCTGATATATTCCCCAATATGTTATTATTCCCCAATGTCCCTATTCTGATATCTTCCCCAATATGTTATTATTCCCCAATGTCCCTATTCTGATATCTTCCCCAATATGTTATTATTCCCCAATGTCCCTATTCTGATATCTTCCCCAATATGTTATTATTCCCCAATGTCCCTATTCTGATATCTTCCCCAATATGTTATTATTCCCCAATGCGCCTGTTCTGATATCTTCGATGTGCTTGTTGTTAACATATATAAACTTGTAGACAAATACATAAAAAATATAGACAAACAAGAAACGTATTAAATGAAAGAACAGTTTGACAATGGAGAGAGGTGAGAGACGGAGAGGAGAGAAGAGAAGAGAAAAGAGAGAAAGAGAGAGTGAGAGAAGAGAGCGAGATTAGGTGTGTGTGTGTGTATGTATACGTCCATATGTGTAAGTGAGCATGTAATTGAGTACGTGTGTGTTCATATCCACTTCAGAGTGTTCAGATATTTTTACAATTATTTTTTTTCCGTAACCTGAAGTCCCGGTAGAATCTAGTACAGCCATCGTGTTATGGATCTGTCTCGGAATAGCTGTCCATCTATAAAGAGTTTGTCCATAAGGAGAAAGTCACGCTTACCCTTCTCCCTCTGTTGCCTCTGTACCGGAAACAGTCTCTAACGACGTTTGTTTATCTCCCTTGGAAATTGTTCATTGAGACTGAATTTGGTCCCATTAAGCTCCTTCCCCTGCTTTTGATTAGCTCCTTTTGTTGGTAATGTTCAAATTTTGCGATGATCGGTCGGGGACCCTTTGTCTTATCGCTCCGAGCTCCAAGTCAAATCAAATGAAATCAAAATGTATTTGTCACGTGCGCCGAATACAACAGGTGTAGACCTTACAGTGAAATGCTTACTTACAGGCTCTAACCAATAGTGAAAAAAATGTATTAGTTGAACAAAAGGTAAGTAAAGAAATAAAACAACAGTAAAAATACTATATACAGTAGCGAGGCTATAAAAGTAGCGAGGCTACATACAGACACCGGTTAGTCAGGCTGATTGGGGTAGTATGTACATGTAGATATGGTTAAAGTGACTATGCATATATGATGAACAGAGAGTAGAAAAAGAGTAAAAAAGGGGGGTTGGCGGGTGGTGGGTGGGACACAATGCAGATAGCCCGGTTAGCCAGTGTGCGGGAGCACTGGTTGGTCGGCCCAATTGAGGTAGTATGTACATGAATGTATAGTTAAAGTGACGATGCAAGTCTGTGTACTCGCTGGAAAGCCACCTTGTTTACAGTCTCTTTTGGAAGTTTCAAGGCGGATTGTATGAGTTCTCTGATCAATAATAATAATATAATCCCTCTGGATTATTGGATGCGTCCTCAGGAATCCCAGATTTTTTTTTTTTTTTCCGCATGCCACGACTTTGTATGTCTAGTAGCGACTCCTTCTTCATCCTGTTTTCCCTGAGTAGACATTCCATGTTGGAATCGTGGATTATTTTAACCTTTACTGTGAGTGCCTTGTTATCTCCTTGGAGCGTCAGAATTGCACTCTGGCTAAACTCCAAACTCCCCCTCAGCCCTGCTACCTCCTGGCTAAACTCCCCCTCAGCCCTGCTACCTCCTGGCTAAACTCCCCCTCAGCCCTGCTACCTCCTGGCTAAACTCCCCCTCAGCCCTGCTACCTCCTGGCTAAACTTCCCCTCAGCCCTGCTACCTCCTGGCTAAACTCCCCCTCAGCCCTGCTACCTCCTGGCTAAACTCCCCCTCAGCCCTGCTACCTCCTGGCTAAACTTCCCCTCAGCCCTGCTACCTCCTCACACAACTTTTCCAGTGTTGCATCGTCCGTGTCTGTAGATTAATATGTTTTTTCTTTTTTTTTGTCGGGTTAAAGTTATTTTGTGAGGTAGTTGGATCTTTCCATAGCGTTAAGTATAGTACTATTCAGACCTTTACTTAGTAATTTGTTGAAGCACATTTGGCAGCGATTACAGCCTCGAGTCTTCTTGGGTATGATGCTACAAGCTTGGCACACCTGTATTTGTGGAGTTCATCCCATTGTTCTCTGCAGATCATCTCAAGCTCTGTCAGGTTGGATGGGGAGCGACGTTGCACAGCTATTTTCAGGTCTCTCCAGAGATGTTTGATCGGGTTCAATTCCGGGCTCTGGCTGAGCCACTCAAGGACTTTCAGAGACTTGTCCTGAAGCCACTCCTGTGTTGTCTTGGCTGTGTGCTTAGGGTCATTGTCCTGTTGGAAGGTGAACCTTTGCCCCAGTCTGAGATCCTAAGCACTCTGGAGCAGGTTTTCATCAAGGATCTCTCTGTACTTTGCTCTGTTCATCTTTCCCTCGATCCTTACTAGTCTCCCAGTCCCTGCTGCTAAAAAACACTCCCACAGCATGATCAAATCAAATTGTATTAGTCACATGCAGGTGTAGACCTTACAGTGAAATGCTTAGTTACAAGCCCTTAACCAACAATGCAGTTTAAAAAATATGGATAAGAATAAGAATTTCTCCGCTCAAGGAAGAGTCTTGGTGGTTCCAAACTTCTTCCATTTAAGAATGATGGTGGTCACTGTGTTCTTGGGGACCTTCAATGCTGCATTCATTTTTTTAGTACCCTTCCCCAGATCTGTGCCTCGACACAATCCTGTCTCGGAGCTCTATGGACAATTCCTTTGACCTCATGGCTTAGTTTTTGCTCTGACATGCACTGTCAACTGTGGGACCTTATATTGACAGGTGTGTGCCTTTCCAAATCCTGTCCAATCAATTTAATTTACCGCAGGTGGACTCTAATCAAGTTGTAGAAACATCTCAAGGATGATCAATGGAAACAGGATGCACCTGAGCTACATTTACGAGTCTCATAGCAAAGGGTCTGAATACTTACGTAAATAAGGTATTTCAGTTGTTTTATTTAAAAAAAACTAAATTAGCAAACATTTCTAAATACTTGTTTTCACTTTGTCACTTGGGTATTGTGTGTAGATTGATGAGAGAAACAAATGATTTAATCTATTTTAGATTAAGACTGTAACGTAACAAAATGTTGAAAAAGTCAAGGGGTCTGAATATTTTCTATTTTCTCTGATTTACCGACAAGGCCTCAGTCTGGTCAGTCACTTCAGCTTTCATTTTCAAAATGACTTTCAGTATCTATATACTGTACATCTGTGATAGACTAGTGGGGAGGAAACCTCTGTATATGTGTGAGTGAGTGATGGGAAATATGTTGTGAGATGGTTTAGACATGGTCTGGGAATCAATGTGGAAGGTCATACCATGCACCACTGTCCTCTCAACTAGCTCCAATCATAATGTCTCACTGGGAGCAGTGTCCTCTCAACTACCTCCAATCATAGTGTCTCACTGAGAGCAGTGTCCTCTCAACTATCTCCAATCATAGTGTCTCACTGGGAGCAGTGTCCTCTCAACTATCTCCAATCATAGTGTCTCACTGGGAGCAGTGTCCTCTCAACTATGTCCAATCATAGTGTCTCACTGGGAGCAGTGTCCTCTCAACTATCTCCAATCATAGTGTCTCACTGGGAGCAGTGTCCTCTCAACTATCTCCAATCATAGTGTCTCACTGGGAGCAGTGTCCTCTCAACTATCTCCAATCATAGTGTCTCACTGGGAGCAGTGTCCTCTCAACTATCTCCAATCATAGTGTCTCACTGGGAGCAGTGTCCTCTCAACTATCTCCAATCATAGTGTCTCACTGGGAGCAGTGTCCTCTCAACTATCTCCAATCATAGTGTCTCACTGGGAGCAGTGTCCTCTCAACTATCTCCAATCATAGTGTCTCACTGGGAGCAGTGTCCTCTCTACTATCTGACTGCAGTCACTATGGTGTTAGAGACAGAAGAGGGTTCTCTTCAGTCACTATGGTGTTAGAGACAGAAGAGGGTTCTCTTCAGTCACTATGGTGTTAGAGACAGAAGAGGGTTCTCTTCAGTAACTATGGTGTTAGAGACAGAAGAGGGTTCTCTTCAGTAACTATGGTGTTAGAGACAGAGGAGGGTTCTCTTCAGTCACTATGGTGTTAGAGACAGAAGAGGGTTCTCTTCAGTCACTATGGTGTTAGAGGCAGAGGAGGGTTCTCTTCAGTCACTATGGTGTTAGAGACAGAAGAGGGTTCTCTTCAGTCACTATGGTGTTAGAGACAGAGGAGGGTTCTCTTCAGTCACTATGGTGTTAGAGACAGAAGAGGGTTCTCTTCAGTCACTATGGTGTTAGAGGCAGAGGAGGGTTCTCTTCAGTCACTATGGTGTTATAGACAGAGGAGGGTTCTCTTCAGTCACTATGGTGTTAGAGACAGAAGAGGGTTCTCTTCAGTAACTATGGAGATTGAGGCAGAGGAGGGTTCTCTTCAGTCACTATGGTGTTAGAGACAGAAGAGGGTTCTCTTCAGTAACTATGGAGATTGAGGCAGAGGAGGGTTCTCTTCAGTAACTATGGTGTTAGAGACAGAGGAGGGTTATCTTCAGTCACTATGGTGTTAGAGACAGAGGAGGGTTCTCTTCAGTCACTATGGTGTTAGAGACAGAAGAGGGTTCTCTTCAGTAACTATGGAGATTGAGGCAGAGGAGGGTTCTCTTCAGTCACTATGGTGTTAGAGACAGAAGAGGGTTCTCTTCAGTAACTATGGAGATTGAGGCAGAGGAGGGTTCTCTTCAGTAACTATGGTGTTAGAGACAGAGGAGGGTTCTCTTCAGTCACTATGGTGTTAGAGACAGAAGAGGGTTCTCTTCAGTAACTATGGAGATTGAGACAGAAGAGGGTTCTCTTCAGTCACTATGGTGTTAGAGACAGAAGAGGGTTCTCTTCAGTAACTATGGAGATTGAGGCAGAGGAGGGTTCTCTTCAGTAACTATGGTGTTAGAGACAGAGGAGGGTTCTCTTCAGTCACTATGGTGTTAGAGACAGAAGAGGGTTCTCTTCAGTAACTATGGAGATTGAGACAGAAGAGGGTTCTCTTCAGTAACTATGGAGATTGAGGCAGAGGAGGGTTCTCTTCAGTAACTATGGTGTTAGAGACAGAAGAGGGTTCTCTTCAGTCACTATGGTGTTAGAGACAGAGGAGGGTTCTCTTCAGTAACTATGGTGTTAGAGACGGAAGAGGGTTCTCTTCAGTAACTATGGAGATTGAGGCAGAGGAGGGTTCTCTTCAGTAACTATGGTGTTAGAGACAGAAGAGGGTTCTCTTCAGTCACTATGGTGTTAGAGACAGAGGAGGGTTCTCTTCAGTAACTATGGTGTTAGAGACAGAAGAGGGTTCTTTTCAGTAACTATGGTGTTAGAGACAGAAGAGGGTTCTCTTCAGTCACTATGGTGTTAGAGACAGAGGAGGGTTCTCTTCAGTAACTATGGTGTTAGAGACAGAGGAGGGTTCTCTTCAGTAACTATGGTGTTAGAGACAGAAGAGGGTTCTCTTCAGTCACTATGGTGTTAGAGACAGAGGAGGGTTCTCTTCAGTAACTATGGTGTTAGAGACAGAAGAGGGTTCTCTTCAGTAACTATGGAGATTGAGGCAGAGGAGGGTTCTCTTCAGTCACTATGGTGTTAGATACAGAAGAGGGTTCTCTTCAGTAACTATGGAGATTGAGACAGAGGAGGGTTCTCTTCAGTCACCATGGTGTTAGAGACAGAGGAGGGTTCTCTTCAGGAACTATGGAGATTGAGACAGAGGAGGGTTCTCTTCAGTCACTATGGTGTTAGAGACAGAAGAGGGTTCTCTTCAGGAACTATGGAGATTGAGGCAGAGGAGGGTTCTCTTCAGTCACTATGGTGTTAGAGACAGAAGAGGGTTCTCTTCAGGAACTATGGAGATTGAGGCAGAGGAGGGTTCTCTTCAGTCACTATGGTGTTAGAGACAGAAGAGGGTTCTCTTCAGGAACAATGGAGATTGAGGCAGAGGAGGGTTCTCTTCAGTAACTATGGAGATTGAGGCAGAGGAGGGTTCTCTTCAGCTTTGTGTGTGTGTGACATAAGTCAGCTCAGACACTCCTGCTGAGTAGATTTGATTTGATTAGAATCACTTCATTATTCCTTTGCGGAGATTCTTCTTGCAGTGTTGTGAAACAGAATAGGACAATATAGGACATAAACAATCAAACAGGACAAGACCACACAGTGCATGGTTGTGTATTGTCTTCTTCATCCTATTGTAGAAGTGTATGGTGCTCCATAAGAGCTCATAGTCCATAAACACCAAGAGGAGGAAGATCTCTGCTGGAACAGTCATAACGGTCTCATGGACTTCCTGTTTCCTTAATAATCAGCCCCTATCATTGAGGTGTAGCCTATTGTCATTGGGGATGTCATGTGGAATGCTATTAAATAACCACATTCTTCACCATGAACCACAATGAATCTAGACATAGGAATATGATTCCAGAATAGATCTAGAAATGTCAGAAGTTGCAATGTAACTATAGTACGCCATTATAGTGACATAATTAATACATTGTGTTAGATTACATGTAACTTCTATGGTAAAGTAGCTGATGCTTGATGTGCAGATTTTAGTTTAAGTGTACATAAAGGAATAGGTACTGTAGGGTTATCATTGACTATGTGATAGTTTTGGTGTCAAATAACCTACAGTATATTTTGAGAATGGCATCCATTCATTGACAACATCCCACAGACTGTATTTTTTATATTTTTTATTTATACTTTATTTAACTAGGCAAGTCAGTTGAGAACAAATTCTTATTTTCAATGACGGCCTAGGGACAGTGCCTGTTCAGGGGCAGAACGACAGATTTGTACCTTGTCAGCTCGGGGGTTTGAACTTGCAGCCTTCCGGTTACTAGTCCAACACTCTAACCACTAGGCTACCCTGCCACCCCTATCTTTGTTCCAGACCCCAACCAACTGAAATTGGCCAAGGGGCTCTTAATTGGCCAAGGGGCTCTTAATTGGCCAAGGGGCTCTTAGTGAGGCCTACTCAACACTTAAGCAATACTTTATGTGTTGTTGTCGAGGACAAATTGCTCCAGGAGGTCTAGTACCATAAACTAAACTCTCTTACTCCGACATGTTCTCGCCTGTATGAGAGCTATGACAAAAATGTCATAATTCACTCTATCCCAGGGATAAACCAACACCATAGCGTTATACCAGGGATAAACCAACGCCATAGCGTTATCCCAGGGATAAACCAACGCCATAGCGTTATCCCAGGGATAAACCAACGCCATGGCGTTATCCCAGGGATAAACCAACGCCATAGTGTTATCCCAGGGATAAACCAACGCCATAGCGTTATCCCAGGGATAAACCAACGCCATAGCGTTATCCCAGGGATAAACCAACGCCATAGCGTTATACCAGGGATAAACCAACGCCATAGCGTTATCCCAGGGATAAACCAACGCCATAGTGTTATCCCAGGGATAAACCAACGCCATAGCGTTATCCCAGGGATAAACCAACGCCATAGCGTTATACCAGGGATAAACCAACGCCATAGCGTTATCCCAGGGATAAACCAACGCCATAGCGTTATCCCAGGGATAAACCAACACCATAGTGTTATCCCAGGGATAAACCAACGCCATAGTGTTATCCCAGGGATAAACCAACGCCATAGCTTTATACCGGGTATAAACCAACGCCATAGTGTAATCCCAGGGATAAACAAACGCCATAGCGTTATACCAGGGATAAACCAACGCCATAGTGTTATCCCAGGGATAAACAAACGCCATAGTGTTATCCCAGGGATAAACCAACGCCATAGCGTTATCCCAGGGATAAACCAACGCCATAGCTTTATACCAGGGATAAACCAATGCCATAGCGTTATAGCAGGGATAAACCAACGCCATAGCTTTATACCAGGGATAAACCAACGCCATAGCTTTATACCAGGGATAAACCAATGCCATGGCGTTATCCCAGGGATAAACCAACGCCATAGCTTTATACCAGGGATAAACCAACGCCATAGCGTTATACCAGGGATAAACCAACGCCATGGCGTTATCCCAGGGATAAACCAACGCCATAGTGTTATCCCAGGGATAAACCAACGCCATGGCGTTATACCGGGTATAAACCAACGCCATGGCGTTATCCCAGGGATAAACCAACGCCATAGCTTTATACCGGGTATAAACCAACGCCATGGCGTTATCCCAGGGATAAACCAACGCCATAGCTTTATACCGGGTATAAACCAACGCCATAGCGTTATCCCAGGGATAAACCAACGCCATAGTGTTATACCAGGGATAAACCAACGCCATAGCTTTATACCGGGTATAAACCAACGCCATAGTGTTATCCCAGGGATAAACCAACGCCATAGTGTTATCCCAGGGATAAACCAACGCCATGGCGTTATCCCAGGGATAAACCAACGCCATAGCGTTATCCCAGGGATAAACCAACGCCATAGCGTTATACCAGGGATGAGGCGGTCGGCAGATGAGGTTTACTGGTACATGAAACAGACACAAATAACTTACGTTCAGGATCTAATCTACACTAATCTAATCTAATCTACACTGTTAATCTGTCTGTGTAATGAATGGTGTCATTACTTGTGTGTCATGGAATCTCCAGTGACTGACAGAACAGTAGAAGTGTTGGCAGGTTATTCTGACAGGCAAATTAGAGGGTAAATATAATGAATTCATCATTGTTCAGTCTTGCATTTTGAGAGTTTTTACAATAATATGATTGAAGTATCATTTGGTCGTACAGAATCCCATCTATGAGATTGATTTTAAACATGTCACAAAATACATGATCACTTCAATAGCCGTAAACTAATGGCATATTAGTATGAGCCTAATATCAAGGTTACAGGGTAGCCTAGTGGTTAGAGCGTTGGACTAGTAACCGAAAGGTTGCAAGTTCAAATCCCCGAGCTGACAAGGTACAAATCTGTCGTTCTGCCCCTGAACAGGCAGTTAACCCACTGTTCCTAGGCCGTCATTGAAAATAAGAATTTGTTCTTAACTGACTTGCCTAGTAAAATAAAAAATGTGTATCCCTATAACCTATTTTGTTGTATTACAGTTTGAATGTCAATCAGTTATTCAATGCAAGTTGTCTTCTTGTGATGAATTAATATGACAGTTTAATAATGTGACATATCAATACATCCAAACCCCAAATCATCTTCACCAGTGTTACATGATCTGCTAGGGCCGGTTCAGTCATAGGACTGATGTACAGATACAGAGTGACATGCACCTGGAACAGAGTGGGATTGGGTTTCATTGGAGAGCAGGCAGGGCTGCCTCCATGCCTGTTGATTTATATATACAGTGTAACTGACTTGTTCAAGCGATTAATCTGCCTCGTTTGATGGGACGGCTAAACAAACGACACCACAGTCTCCTATCTATCAGTCTCCTATCTATCAGTCTCCTATCTACCAGTCTCCTATCTATCAGTCTCCATATCTATCAGTCTCATATCTATCAGTCTCCTATCTATCAGTCTCATATCTATCAGTCTCCTATCTATCAGTCTCCTATCTACCAGTCTCCTATATATCAGTCTCCTATCTATCAGTCTCCTATCTATCAGTCTCATATCTATCAGTCTCCTATCTATCAGTCTCCGATCTATCAGTCTCCTATCATAGCTAACAAGGACCACGGTCTCTAATCTGATGGAAGCTAACGAGGAACACAGTCTCTTATCTGATGGAATCTAACGAGGACCACAGTCTCCTATCTATCAGTCTCCTATCTATCAGTCTCCTATCATAGCTACCGAGGACCACAGTTTCTAATCTGATGGAAGCTAACGAGGAACACAGTCTCTTATCTGATGGAATCTAACGAGGACCACAGTCTCTAATCTGATGGAAGCTAACTACGATCAGTCTCTAATCTGATGGAGGCTAACTACGATAAATCTCTAATCTAATGGAAGCTAACTATGACCACAGTCTCTTATCTGATGGAAGCTAACGAGTACCACAGTCTCTAATCTGACAGAAGCTAATCAGGACCACAGTCTCTAATCTGACGGAAGCTAACCAGGACCACAGTCTCTTATCTGATGGAAGCTAACCAGGACCACATTCTCTTATCTGATGGAAGCTAACTACGGTCAGTCTCTTATCTGATGGTAGCTAAATACGATAAATCTCTAATCTAATGGAAGCTAACTATGACCACAGTCTCTTATCTGATGGAAGCTAATGAGTACCACAGTCTCTAATCTGACGGAAGCTAATCAGGACCACAGTCTCTAATCTGACGGAAGCTAACCAGGACCACAGTCTCTTATCTGATGGAAGCTAACCAGGACCACAGTCTCTTATCTGATGGAAGCTAATGAGGACCACAGTCTCTTATCTGATGGAAGCTAACTAGGACCAGAGTCTCTAATCTGATGGAAGCTAACTACGATCAGTCTCTTATCTGATGGAAGCTAACTACGATCAGTCTATTACCTGACCGAAGCTAACTAGGACCACAGTCTCTTATCTGATGGAAGCTAACTACGATCAGTCTCCTTTCTGACGGAAGCTAACTACAATCAGTCTCCTTTCTGACGGAAGCTAACCAGGACCACAAGATTCCGGTTGTAATGAGACCTCTAGTGTTGCATCTCAGGATTTCACTTTGACTCATGTTGCAAGGACAAACAGTACATACACATATGTATATGAACATTATATTAACCACATACATTGAATACAACACAAATGAACATTTAGTATTTTGAACAAAGTAAGCAGATTTAAATCATATTTGGAGATGTGAAATCTGAATGGCCCGTATGTCCAAAGTACTTTTGAGTCATTTGTAAATGTAGAAAGCAGAAGATGGGGTTGGACAGGAGGGTGCGAGGCAGACCATCTGTACATGGAGCCCTGCCTACAAGACCATTTGGCTCTGGGTCAGGTGGTATAATAGGACCTGCTAGTGCTGAATGGCTGGTTGTGTCTGAACAGGGTTGGTGTTAGTGAATGGCTGGTCATGTCTGAACGGGGTTGGTGTTAGTGAATGGCTGGTCATGTCTGAACAGGGTTGGTGTTAGTGAATGGCTGGTCATGTCTGAACAGGGTTGGTGTTAGTGAATGGCTGGTCATGTCTGAACAGGGTTGGTGTTAGTGAATGGCTGGTCATGTCTGAACAGGGTTGGTGTTAGTGAATGCCTGGTCATGTCTGAACAGGGTTGGTGTTAGTGAATGGCTGGTCATGTCTGAACAGGGTTGGTGTTAGTGAATGGCTGGTCATGTCTGAACAGGGTTGGTGTTAGTGAATGGCTGGTCATGTCTGAACAGGGTTGGTGTTAGTGAGTGGCTGGTCATGTCTGAACAGGGTTGGTGATAGTGAATGGCTGGTCATGTCTGAACGGGTTGGTGTTAGTGAGTGGCTGGTCATGTCTGAACAGGGTTGGTGTTAGTGAATGGCTGGTCATGTCTGAACGGGTTGGTGTTAGTGAATGGCTGGTCATGTCTGAACGGGGTTGGTGTTAGTGAATGGCTGGTCATGTCTGAACGGGGTTGGTGTTAGTGAATGGCTGGTCATGTCTGAACAGGGTTGGTGTTAGTGAATGGCTGGTCATGTCTGAACAGGGTTGGTGTTAGTGAATGGCTGGTCATGTCTGAACAGGGTTGGTGTTAGTGAATGGCTGGTCATGTCTGAACAGGGTTGGTGTTAGTGAATGGCTGGTCATGTCTGAACGGGGTTGGTGTTAGTGAGTGGCTGGTCATGTCTGAACAGGGTTGGTGTTAGTGAATGGCTGGTCATGTCTGAACAGGGTTGGTGTTAGGGAATGGCTGGTCATGTCTGAACGGGGGTTGGTGTTAGTGAATGGCTGGTCATGTCTGAACGGGGTTGGTGTTAGTGAATGGCTGGTCATGTCTGAACGGGGTTGGTGTTAGTGAATGGCTGGTCATGTCTGAACAGGGTTGGTGTTAGTGAATGGCTGGTCATGTCTGAACAGGGTTGGTGTTAGTGAATGGCTGGTCATGTCTGAACAGGGTTGGTGTTAGTGAATGGCTGGTCATGTCTGAACAGGGTTGGTGTTAGTGAGTGGCTGGTTGTGTCTGAACAGGGTTGGTGTTAGTGAATGGCTGGTCATGTCTGAACGGGGTTGGTGTTAGTGAATGGCTGGTCATGTCTGAACAGGGTTGGTGTTAGTGAATGGCTGGTCATGTCTGAACAGGGTTGGTGTTAGTGAATGGCTGGTCATGTCTGAACAGGGTTGGTGTTAGTGAATGGCTGGTCATGTCTGAACAGGGTTGGTGTTAGTGAATGCCTGGTCATGTCTGAACAGGGTTGGTGTTAGTGAATGGCTGGTCATGTCTGAACAGGGTTGGTGTTAGTGAATGGCTGGTCATGTCTGAACAGGGTTGGTGTTAGTGAATGGCTGGTCATGTCTGAACAGGGTTGGTGTTAGTGAGTGGCTGGTCATGTCTGAACAGGGTTGGTGATAGTGAATGGCTGGTCATGTCTGAACGGGGTTGGTGTTAGTGAGTGGCTGGTCATGTCTGAACAGGGTTGGTGTTAGTGAATGGCTGGTCATGTCTGAACAGGGTTGGTGTTAGTGAGTGGCTGGTCATGTCTGAACAGGGTTGGTGTTAGTGAATGGCTGGTCATGTCTGAACGGGGTTGGTGTTAGTGAGTGGCTGGTCATGTCTGAACAGGGTTGGTGTTAGTGAATGGCTGGTCATGTCTGAACGGGGTTGGTGTTAGTGAATGGCTGGTCATGTCTGAACGGGGTTGGTGTTAGTGAATGGCTGGTCATGTCTGAACGGGGTTGGTGTTAGTGAATGGCTGGTCATGTCTGAACAGGGTTGGTGTTAGTGAATGGCTGGTCATGTCTGAACAGGGTTGGTGTTAGTGAATGGCTGGTCATGTCTGAACAGGGTTGGTGTTAGTGAATGGCTGGTCATGTCTGAACAGGGTTGGTGTTAGTGAATGGCTGGTCATGTCTGAACGGGGTTGGTGTTAGTGAGTGGCTGGTCATGTCTGAACAGGGTTGGTGTTAGTGAATGGCTGGTCATGTCTGAACGGGGTTGGTGTTAGTGAGTGGCTGGTCATGTCTGAACGGGGTTGGTGTTAGTGAATGGCTGGTCATGTCTGAACGGGGTTGGTGTTAGTGAATGGCTGGTCATGTCTGAACGGGGTTGGTGTTAGTGAGTGGCTGGTCATGTCTGAACGGGGTTGGTGTTAGTGAATGGCTGGTCATGTCTGAACGGGGTTGGTGTTAGTGAGTGGCTGGTCATGTCTGAACAGGGTTGGTGTTAGTGAGTGGCTGGTCATGTCTGAACAGGGTTGGTTTCTATATTTTTTTTTACATTGTAGAATATTATTGAAGACATCAAAACTATGAAATAACACATATGAAATCATGTAGTAACCCCAAAAAGTATAATCAAGGCAAAGTAGCCACCCGTTGCCTTGATGACAGCTTTGCACACTCTTGGCATTCTCTCAACCACCTTCAAGAGGTAGTCACCTGGAATGCATTTCAGTTAACAGGTGTGCCTTCTTAAAAATGAATTTGTAGAATGTATTTATTTCTTATTTCTTTATTTCATTTGAGCCAATCAATTGTGTTGTGACAAGGTAGGTGTTACGGCTCTCGTCGAAAGGAGTGGACCAAAGCGCAGCGTGGAAAGTGTTCATGATTTTTATTTTCAAAAAACACTCAAACAAAATAAAGTGAAAAATGAAAGCGCACAGTTCTGTCAGGTACAGACACTAAACAGAAAACAAGATCCCACAAAACCCAAAAGGAAAATGACAACTTATATGTGATCCCCAATCAGAGACAACGGTAGACAGCTGCCTCTGATTGGGAACCACACACACATGGACCAAAACGAAGGTGAACCTTCGCCCCAGTCTGAGGTCCTGAGCATTCTGGAGCAGGTTTTCATCAAGGATTTCTCTGTAGTTTGCTCCGTTCATCTTTCTCTCGATCCTGACTAGTCTCCCAGTCCCTGCCGCTGAAAAACATCCCCACAACGTGATGCTGCCACCATCATTCTTCACCATAGTGATGGTGCCCGGTTTCCTCCAGATGTGACACTTGGCATTCAGGCCAAAGATTTCCATCTTGGTTTCATCAGACCAGAGAATCTTGTTTCTCATGGTCTGAGAGTCCTTTAGGTGCCTTTTGGCAAACTCCAAGCGGGCTGTCATGTGCCTTTTACTGAGGTGTGGCTTCTGTCTGGCCACTCTAGTATAAAGGCCTGAATGGTGGAGTGCTGCAGAGATTGTTGTCCTTCTGGAAGGTTCTCCCATCTCCACAGAGGAACTCTAGAGCTCTGTCAGATTGACCATTGGGTGCTTGGTCACCTCCCTGACCAAGGCTCTTCTCCCCCGATTGGTCAGTTTAGCTGGGCAGCCAGCTCTTGGAAGAGTCTGGTGGTTCCAAACTTCTTCTATTTAAGAATGATGGATGCCACTGTGTTCTTGGGGAACTTTAATACTGCAGACATTGTTTGGGACCCTTCCTTCCCCAGTTCTGTGCCTCGACACAATCCTGTCTCAGAGCTCTACGGACAATTCCTTTGACCTTTTTGCTCTGACATGCACTGTCAACTGTGGGACCTTATACAGTGCCTTGCGAAAGTATTCGGCCCCCTTGAACTTTGCGACCTTTTGCCACATTTCAGGCTTCAAACATAAAGATATAAAACTTTTGTGAAGAATCAACAACAAGTGGGACACAATCATGAAGTGGAACGACATTTATTGGATATTTCAAACTTTTTTAACAAATCAAAAACTGAAAAATTGGGCGTGCAAAATTATTCAGCCCCTTTACTTTCAGTGCAGCAAACTCTCTCCAGAAGTTCAGTGAGGATCTCTGAATGATCCAATGTTGACCTAAATGACTAATGATGATAAATACAATCCACCTGTGTGTAATCAAGTCTCCGTATAAATGCACCTGCACTGTGATAGTCTCAGAGGTCCGTTAAAAGCGCAGAGAGCATCATGAAGAACAAGGAACACACCAGGCAGGTCCGAGATACTGTTGTGAAGAAGTTTAAAGCCGGATTTGGATACAAAAATATTTCCCAAGCTTTAAACATCCCAAGGAGCACTGTGCAAGCGATAATATTGAAATGGAAGGAGTATCAGACCACTGCAAATCTACCAAGACCTGGCCGTCCCTCTAAACTTTCAGCTCATACAAGGAGAAGACTGATCAGAGATGCAGCCAAGAGGCCCATGATCACTCTGGATGAACTGCAGAGATCTACAGCTGAGGTGGGAGACTCTGTCCATAGGACAACAATCAGTTGTATATTGCACAAATCTGGCCTTTATGGAAGAGTGGCAAGAAGAAAGCCATTTCTTAAAGATATCCATAAAAAGTGTCGTTTAAAGTTTGCCACAAGCCACCTGGGAGACACACCAAACATGTGGAAGAAGGTGCTCTGGTCAGATGAAACCAAAATTGAACTTTTTGGCAACAACGCAAAACGTTATGTTTGGCGTAAAAGCAACACCCTGAACACACCATCCCCACTGTCAAACATAGTGGTGGCAGCATCATGGTTTGGGCCTGCTTTTCTTCAGCAGGGACAGGGAAGATGGTTCAAATTGATGGGAAGATGGATGGAGCCAAATACAGGACCATTCTGGAAGAAAACCTGATGGAGTCTGCAAAAGACCTGAGACTGGGACGGAGATTTGTCTTCCAACAAGACAATGATCCAAAACATAAAGCAAAATCTACAATGGAATGGTTCAAAAATAAACATATCCAGGTGTTAGAATGCCAAGTCAAAGTCCAGACCTGAATCCAATCGAGAATCTGTGGAAAGAACTGAAAACTGCTGTTCACAAATGCTCTCCATCCAACCTCACTGAGCTCGAGCTGTTTTGCAAGGAGCAATGGGAAAAAATGTCAGTCTCTTGATGTGCAAAACTGATAGAGACATACCCCAAGCGACTAACAGCTGTAATCGCAGCAAAAGGTGGCGCTACAAAGTATTAACTTAAGGGGGCTGAATAATTTTGCACGCCCAATTTTTCAGTTTTTGATTTGTTAAAAAGTTTGAAATATCCAATAAATGTCGTTCCACTTCATGATTGTGTCCCACTTGTTGTTGATTCTTCACAAAAAAATACAGTTTTATATCTTTATGTTTGAAGCCTGAAATGTGGCAAAAGGTCGCAAAGTTCAAGGGGGCCGAATACTTTCGCAAGGCACTGTATAGACAGGTGTGTGCCTTTCCAAATCATGTTCAATTAATTGGCTTTGCGACAGATGGACTCCAATCAAGTTGAAGAAACAGCTCAAGGATAATGAATGGAAACAGGATGCACCTGAGCTCAATTTAGAGTCCCATAGCAAAGGGTCTGAATACTTGTGTAAATAAGGTTTCTGTTTTTTTTGTGCTAAAATTAAAAATAAACTGTTTTTGCTTTGTCATTACGGGTTATTGTATGAGATTGAGGACAAAAATGTATTTGATAGATTTTAGAATAAGGCTGCTACATAACAAGATGTGGAAAAGTCAAGGGGTCTGAAAACTTTCCGAATGCATTGCAATTTTCTTTTATTTCGTTTGTGATGTGTTTTTCATTGTGATGTGTTTTTCATTCCTAAGATGAAACCGGGTCTTTAAATCAACATTTCAACCAAGCCCATGGAGATAATTATTCCTAAAATGAAACCGGGTCTTTAAATCAACATTTCAACCAAGCCCATGGAGATAATTATTCCTAAAATGAAACCGGGTCTTTAAATCAACATTTCAACCAAGCCCATGGAGATAATTATTCCTAAAATGAAACCGGGTCTTTAAATCAACATTTCAACCAAGCCCATGGAGATAATTATTCCTAAAATGAAACCGGGTCTTTAAATCAACATTTCAACCAAGCCCATGGAGATAATTATTCCTAAAATGAAACCGGGTCTTTAAATCAACATTTCAACCAAGCCCATGGAGATAATTATTCCTAAAATGAAACCGGGTCTTTAAATCAACATTTCAACCAAGCCCATGGAGATAATTGTACCTAAGATGAAACCGGGTCTTTAAATCAACATTTCAACCAAGCCCATGGAGATAATTATACCTAAGATGAAACCGGGTCTTTAAATCAACATTTCAACCAAGCCCATGGAGATAATTATTCCTAAAATGAAACCGGGTCTTCAAATCAACATTTCAACCAAGCCCATGGAGATAATTATTCCTAAAATGAAACCGGGTCTTTAAATCAACATTTCAACCAAGCCCATGGAGATAATTATTCCTAAAATGAAACCGGGTCTTCAAATCAACATTTCAACCAAGCCCATGGAGATAATTATACCTAAAATGAAACCGGGTCTTCAAATCAACATTTCAACCAAGCCCATGGAGGTAATTATACCTAAGATGAAACCGGGTCTTCAAATCAACATTTCAACCAAGCCCATGGAGGTAATTATACCTAAGATGAAACCGGGTCTTTAAATCAACATTTCAACCAAGCCCATGGAGATAATTATACAAGATGAAACAACATTTCAACCAAGCCCATGGAGATAATTATACCTAAGATGAAACCGGGTCTTTAAATCAACATTTCAACCAAGCCCATGGAGATAATTATTCCTAAAATGAAACCGGGTCTTCAAATCAACATTTCAACCAAGCCCATGGAGATAATTATTCCTAAAATGAAACCGGGTCTTCAAATCAACATTTCAACCAAGCCCATGGAGATAATTATACCTAAGATGAAACCGGGTCTTCAAATCAACATTTCAACCAAGCCCATGGAGGTAATTATACCTAAAATGAAACCGGGTCTTTAAATCAACATTTCAACCAAGCCCATGGAGATATTTATTTGCAGAGTTGCATTTTTTTAAAATTTAAAATGGAAAATATATATTTTTTAAATTGCCAAAATCTACTAAAACCCTAGGAGGGTAGAGAACAGGTAGAATACAGAGTGTGTGTGAGAGAGAGAGAGAGAGAGAGAGAGAGGAGAGAGACAGGAGAGAGAGAGAGAGAGAGAGAGGAGAGAGAGAGAGAGGAGAGAGAGAGGAGAGAGGATAGAGAGTGAATGAGAGAGACGGTTGCGATTACTACACCTTCTTTCCCTCAAAGCTGTTTTCCCCTGGGTGCAATTTTCACCTTTTTTGTTCTCAGCAAATGCGTAGAAAAACACCTCAGTTGCCACAAATAGCAGTTGGTAATTACCTACAGAAATTTGCATGAGGTTTTTAATTCTTAATTCCCCACTTGGTAATTTAAGGGTTATCGTTGCCTGTAATAAAATAATCCAAATTGTAATAAAGATACTAGGAGTGTATTCACATGTTATTAATCAGGCATGAGGACACAGAGGTCATGGAAACATTTTCAGTAGTCTGTTAATGAATATGGGAATATGCTTCTATTTCTGAGCAATTAGCAAATGATGAGGCAGGGTCAGGTATTGTACTAAACTCACACAGCTAATAACGCACAGAGGGACCAAGACAATTCAGGTGTGTTGAAAACATGGTCACGACACCAGACACAGACACATCACCTCGTTCCTCTTTCTTCTCCACCACCCCAGGAATATTAACCATAGTGCTGTGTGTCTCTGTCATGACTCCGTTTCAAAGGGAAGCATTGTGGGTGTTTTGGCTCGGTGGTTATAGTAAATCAGACTTTATTAACCTATAACAAATCAACACCAGTCTAGGGTTAGTTTCCACAGCTTCAGCCTCCAGTCTAGGGTTAGTTTCCACAGCTTCAGCCTCCAGTCTAGGGTTAGTTTCCACAGCTTCAGCCTCCAGTCTAGGGTTAGTTTCCACAGGTTCAGCCTCCAGTCTAGGGTTAGTTTCCACAGCTTCAGCCTCCAGTCTAGGGTTAGTTTCCACAGGTTCAGCCTCCAGTCTAGGGTGTTTCCACAGGTTAACCCTAGACTGGAGGCTGAGTTGCCATGCTAGCTAGACTGTGTGTGTCTGTGTGCAGATGGGGTTGACATGCTCCTCATTGTGACTGGGACTGGTAACAGGATGCTGTATTGTTGCTCGGGTGCCATTTGGGAGGCCAAACGCAGAAAGGTGTTCCCCCAGGTGACTGTGAAATGCCCTGGGAACTGGGTGACACCACAGCCAGGGGTTTGACCTGCAGTTAGCGTGGAGCCCCACCAGGTATTGTCCTGGCTTGTCAAACATCCATTGACATAGTGATCCTTTTTACATCCGCTGAGCGAACGGTTCCGCTGCCGGCCGCAACGAGACAGAGAGGGGGGTGAGAGGGGTCCCACTTTCACCTCCTCTGCTCCCCATCAGCCCTGAGCAAAGCACAAGGTGGGGGGGGTTCAAGCACCAGGGTTCAAAAGTCACCAATGAATGTGTCAATCAGCTTCACCTTTGTAGTTGTTAGTCCCATCCGACACCTTCTCAAATCACCTCATTTACCCCTTTGCGGGGTAAATTATTTAATAAATTAGGAACTAATTAACCCTTTAGATATTATAAAGTGACTATATAACAAATTAACATCATCAGTATCTTTTCTGCACTTTCAACATGTTTTCCACATTGACTTGACAAATACATAAAATGTTCATTATTTCATTGCGACAGCCTTTTCCTTTCCGTGAAAACATACTGGAGAATACAAATACAAAGTGTCAGAAAATAAAGCAGAACAGGACCAAAGCAATACTCATCATCAACTCTTTCCACACAACTGTCCTGTTCTGCCCCCCAGCGTTTATCACAATGCATTACACACAGTATGGAAAAAATAACTTACCTAAGACTGATTATTTTTTATATCTGAGAAGAGCCTTTTGGTATAAATAGGAAGATAATACACACTAAATAATACAGCTAGAGAATAGGAGTTCTGTCAAATGGATTATAAACAATTAACACTAGCTTATTACATTTCACAACCTGCCCCCTAGTGGAGACACTGACACATTTCACACAAACACAAAGTACAGTGGTTCAGATGCAGATGTTTATTGTAACTCAAGCTCTCTCTCTCCTCCTAGATCTATCCGCTGCCTTTGTGGATAAAGGAGTTGGCTAAATTATTCAAATGTCAATGTAAACAAACAAAATGTAAAACACAGGAGTAAACAAGAGTAAAAAAGTATTTTTTTACAGCAACCTTTCTCACATTTAGTACTAGTAAAATACTTATTAAAAGTGCTAGTGCATCAGAAGAAATACAAATGAAAAACACTGATAAGTGCTTTTGGTTCTTTGTAACTTAAAAAAAAAAAAAGTCACAAAAATGTCCTCATCTGCAAAAAGAAAATAACCATGGCAATCCATTTCCCATATTGTATGAAACAAAAGAGTCAAACATATCCCTAATACAAAAGCTGTTGTCTAAAGTTACTGTTTAAATTGTATATACTGCATTATATCCTGTGACGTAAAACTTTGACAGACGTCGTAATAGTGTCTCAGGAAGAAGGTAGATAAAGATGTAGCTACTAGCTACGTACTACATGATTAAACATCTGCCTCTCCAACTGCAACTCAAACCATCAAAGTGAACACTGTCACATTCACCTATAATATCAGTTGGACAGTAACACAACTATGAGAATCTCAGTTGAACAGCAGGGTGTCAGTTAAGTCCAACAGTGCATGGCTGTGCCCAATGCCCCCCCGCCCCCCCCAGTCCTGTTGTATGAATACCATACTGCTACAGAAACATTATGTACTCTACGGCACAGCAGGTATAAAACCTTTAAAACATTTTTTTGGCATCAGGTTCCATCAAACATGTGACTATAGCCCTTTGTAAAGGTACCTGGACTTTGGTTGTCAAAGTAGGATTACAGTAGGGTTGCAAAAGCCCCGAAACATTCCCACAATCCCCAGATTGTTCAGAAATTTCACTTGAAAAATTCCAGGTTGGAGAAATCCCTCTGTGTATATTACTTCCTGATTCTTGGAATCCCCCAATCAGGGATTCTTGGAATCCTCCAATCAGGGATTCTTGGAATCCTCCAATCAGGGATTACTGAAAAAAATAATTTTAGAATTTTGGGAAAGTTAACGGATCCATGCTTGCAACCCTAGACAGGATTAAGACAGAAGTAACCAATTGTCATGTTCGGTCCGGGTGGATCAGCTGGGGGAGATCTCAGACACTATGGGGAAGGATGGGAAGGTAGGACAGGAGTCTCTGTGCTTCAGTTTAAACATGAGTTGCTCTTTCTCCTGGGTGAGCCTCTGACAGAGACCTGTCTGCCTGTCTAACGTCCCTTGGAGGTCCTGGTGCTCCTTGGAGAGCTGCCTACAGACAGGAGCACAGGGAAGGACAAATATTAGAAGACACGTAGATAGTGCATTAGGAAAGTATTCAGACACCTTGACTTTGTACACATTTTGTTACATTACATCGTTATTCTAAAATTGATTAAATAAATGTTTTACCTCAATTTACACACAATACCTCATAATGACACATTTCTGCAACTGTATTTAAAACAAAAAAACAGAAATACATTATTTACATAAGTATTCAGACCCTTTGCTATGAGACTTGAAATTGAATTCGGGTTCATCCTGTTTCCATTGATCATCCTTGAGATGTTTCTACAACTTGATTGGAGTCCACCTGTGGTAAATTCAATTGATTGGACATGATTTGGAAAGGCACACACCTGTCTATATAAGGTCCCACAGTTGACAGTGCATGTCAGAGCAAAACCAAGCCATGAGGACAAAGGGATTGTCTGTAGTGTTCCGAGACAGGATTGTGTCGAGGCAAAGATCTGGGGAAAGGTATCAAAACATTTCTGCAGCATTGAAGGAAGAACAGTGGCCTCCATCATTCTTAATGGAAGACGTTTGGAACCACCAATACACTTCCTAGAGCTGGCCGCCCGGCCAAACTGACCAATCGGGGGAAAAGGGCCTTGGTCAGGGAGGTGACCAAGAACCTGAGAAGGGTGAACCTTCCAGAAGGACAACCATCTCTGCAGCACTCCACCAATCTGGCCTTTATGGTAGTGGCCAGACGGAAGCCACTCCTCAGTAAAAAGGCATGTCAGCCTGCTTGGAGTTTGCCAAAAGGCACCTAAAGGACTCTCAGACCATGAGAAACAAGATTATCTGGTCTGATGAAACCAAGATTGAACTATGTGAACCAGGCATCGCTCATCACCAGGCATATACCATCCATACAGTGAAGCGTGGTGGTTTCAGTGGTGATGTTCTTTAGTGGCAGGGACTGGGAGACTAGTCAGGATCAAGGGAAAGATGAACGGAGCCAACTACAGAGAGATCCTTGAAGAAAACCTGCTCCAGAGCGCTCAGGACCTCAGACTGGGACGAAGGTTCACCTTCCAACAGGACAACGACTCTAAACACACAGCCAAGACAATGCAGGAGTGGCTTCGGGACAAGTCTCTGAATGTCCATGAGTGGCCCAGCCAGAGCCCGGATTTGAATCCAATCTCTGGAAAGACCTGAAGATAGCTGTGCAGCGACGCTCCCCATCCAACCTGACAGAGCTTGAGAGGATCTGTAGAGAAGAATGGGAGAAACTCCCCAAATATAGGTGTACCAAGCTTCAAGCATCATATCCAAGAAGACTCAAGGCTGTAATCGCTGCCTAAGGTGTTTCAACAAAGTACTGAGTAAAGGGTCTGAATACTTATGTAAAATGTGTTTTTGCTTCATCACTATGGGGTATTGTGTGTAAAAAAACGATTTAATCAATTGTAGAATAAGGTTGTAATGTAACAATGTGGTAAAAGTCAAGGGCTCTGAATATTTTCAGAATGCTCTGTATTACATTGATAGTTTACAGGAAGACATTCATAATGAGTGATAAAAAAAACCTAATCTGTAGCAAAGTAGATTTTATAAATATTTTGCTGACCTCAAATCACTGTTCATCAAAATTCTACAAGTCTAAAGGCATTGCCATAAGTAGAAGTTGCACCAAAAAGTCCTCCAGCATCTATATACTTTAACGTAAAAGAGGAAATTACACAAGTTCCTATGGTGAAATTGAACTTTTACACTAAAGTACTGTAAAATGCCACAACTTACTTCCTTTAAGAAATATTCTCACCACTTTCTCCACCAAGTGGCACCACATTCACATCTGATCTAAATGCCAAAGCCATTTGCTAAATTTAAGTTTGTTAGAACAGATATTATTAGGTTTGTTTGTTCATCTATTTACAGCCTTGTTGACATGTAGTCTTCTACAATGTGACTTCCCGGTACAGACCTAACCACGTTAACTCCAGGGAAACAGACCGTTAGCAACAACTCCAGGGAAACAGACCGTCAGGGAAACAGACCGTTAGCAACAACTCCAGGGAAACAGACCGTTAGCAACAACTCCAGGGAAACAGACCGTTAGCAACAACTCCGGGGAAACAGACTATTCCAACAGACAGAGATGGTGTGGATATCAGCTGATAAGCAGCAGCAGTTCTTACTGTATAAGGCTTTGATGGTTGTCAATCCGAACCGTCAGGTCCTCGTTCTGCTGTAAAACAGTTATGACCTGGTCTTCCAGAGACAGATTCTTCTCCACCTGACGTGATAGAAATGCAAAGTTAGGTGGTGAAGACTTGTTATTTTACCTGAAATTCAACATAACTCAACGTTTATATCCCAGGACAAATTAGCTAGGAACAGCAAGCTAGCTAACTAAAATTGCCATAAATGTTTAATGCTTTTCGACCTGTCCCCAAATGAATATAATTGGTTCAGTTTATTTTGATAGTTCAACCTGCGTTTCGAGAAGGCGTTTGGTGTGGGGGGGGGAGAAAATAAATTTGCGCGCGGTTTGGGTACGGTGTCAGACTTCTATAACCCAGAGTATTTTTTGACAGCGCAGAGCACCTAAGATTTCTTGTTTCTGTTTTATCCCTCTGTAAAGTGTATTGAGACTGTGATGATGCACTTTAAATAAACTTTGACTCTGAGAAATCTAAGAGTCAGTCTGTCTGTCAGCCAGTCCAAGTCCCAGTCAACCTACCAGAACCTGCATCTGTAGCAGTTTGTTTCCCTGCTCCTGAATACGTTCACACTTCATCTCAATGACAAACAGCAGACTCTCCTGCTCCTGCTCCCAGAATGGCCCAGGACTGCCATGGGCCTGGAGAGAGAGGAGAGAGGAGAGAGAGAAGGAAAGAGCGAGAGAAGGGGAGAGCAAGAGAGTGAAGGGGAGAGCGAGTGTAAGAGTGAAGGGGAGAGCGCGCGAGAACGAGAGAAAAGGGAGAGCAAGAGCAAGAGCGAGAGAGAAGGGGAGAGAGAGCAAGAGGCGAGAGCGAAGCGGAGAACGTGAGAAGAGAGAGAAGGGGAGAGCGAGAGTAGAGAGAAGGGGAGGGGGAGCGAGAGGAAGAGTATAAAATTAACAGCCTAGTAATGAGACCTGGAGACCAGATGTCTCAAACAACAGTCCAACTAAGTGAACAGGCTATGGGATCATACACAAGCCACGCACACACACACATGCGCACGCACACACACACACACACACCTGAATGTTCCGCTGCAGGTCCTTCTTGAAGGTAGACTCGTCAACTCTCTTCTTTAACTGATTGTACACCTGTAGCTCTGTAGTCAGCTCCTCTACCTCCTCCTTTAAAAGAAAACCTACTGGTCAGTTCTGTACTTCCTAGTACACAGTTAGAAGGTAAGGGGTACTGTATAGACCACAGTACATCAAAACAGGTGATACAAACTGATCAAGTTAGAGAGACAACTAAACACACATACCTTCAACACTTTCTCTGCTGCCTGGTGTGTCTCTGTTAGCCGTTTTCTCTCTTCACTCTGTCTCCTCTGCCGTTCTGTGGGGGATAATAGGAATTCTATATGTAGTTCTACGGGTCGGGATAACATCAGTCAATGATTACTCATTCGCATTCCAGTTCCAACACAATCCACATGGTTATTCCATCTACATACAGAAGTTATTTCACATGCTCTAGACTTGCCTTCCAGCTGCCTCTCGTGCTGCTCTGCGGTCCTCTGGCTCTTCTCCACATAGAGAACAGTCATGTCAGCAGCCGTCTCTGTTTCCACCTGGAGATGATCAACAACACGAGGACAGGGGTTGAAGCCATGTACAGCCACACTTGTCATAGGAGCTTGACAAAGTGAAAACCAAATATAAAAACAGTGAGATCTCTGATACATAAACAAAAGTGTATAAAACCAGATGACCTGCTATACCAGGTGAATAAAACCAGATGACCTGCTCTACCAGGTGTATAATACCAGATGACCTGCTCTACCAGGTGTATAAAACCAGATGACCTGCTCTAGCAGGTGTATAATACCAGATGACCTGGTCTACCAGGTGAATAAAACCAGATGACCTGCTCTACCAGGTGTATAATACCAGATGACCTGCTCTACCAGGTGAATAATACCAGCATGTGTTCATTATCTCCAATAGCTGTACAATTTTTTACTTGACATCATCATGTTACTGTGATGCTCTGGTTATTCTGCCTTCAGTCACTCTGACTTCAAGCTGCACATCCCTGGAAACATGGTGGAAACATGGGCCGTGTCCCTGGAAACATGGTGGAAACATGGGCCGTGTCCCTGGAAACATGGGCCGTGTCCCTGGAAACATGGGCCGTGTCCCTGGAAACATGGTGGAAACATGGGCCATGTCCCTGGAAACATGGGCAGTGTCCCTGGAAACATGGTGGAAACATGGGCAGTGTCCCTGGAAACATGGTGGAAACATGGGCAGTGTCCCTGGAAACATGGTGGAAACATGGGCAGTGTCCCTGGAAACATGGGCAGTGTCCCTGGAAACATGGTGGAAACATGGGCCGTGTCCCTGGAAACATGGGCCATGTCCCTGGAAACATGGGCCGTGTCCCTGGAAACATGGGCCATGTCCCTGGAAACATGGGCCATGTCCCTGGAAACATGGGCAGTGTCCCTGGAAACATGGTGGAAACATGGGCCGTGTCCCTGGAAACATGGGCCGTGTCCCTGGAAACATGGGCAGTGTCCCTGGAAACATGGTGGAAACATGGGTACTGTCCCAAATGGCACCCTGTAGTACACTACTTTAGACCAGAGCCCCATGTGTAACGTAGTGCACTACTTTAGACCAGAGCCCCATGTGTAACGTAGTGCACTACTTTAGACCAGAGCCCCATGTGTAACGTAGTGCACTACTTTAGACCAGAGCCCCATGTGTAACGTAGGGCACTACTTTAGACCAGAGCCCCATGTGTAAAGTAGTGCACTACTTTAGACCAGAGCCCCATGTGTAACGTAGTGCACTACTTTAGACCAGATCCCCATGTGTAACGTAGTGCACTACTTTAGACCAGATCCCCATGTGTAACGTAGTGCACTACTTTAGACCAGAGCCCCATGTGTAACGTAGTGCACTACTTTAGACCAGAGCCCCATGTGTAACGTAGTGCACTACTTTAGACCAGAGCCCCATGTGTAACGTAGTGCACTACTTTAGACCAGAGCCCCATGTGTAACGTAGGGCACTACTTTAGACCAGAGCCCCATGTGTAACGTAGGGCACTACTTTAGACCAGAGCCCCATGTGTAACGTAGTGCACTACTTTAGACCAGAGCCCCATGTGTAACGTAGTGCACTACTTTAGACCAGAGCCCCATGTGTAACGTAGTGCACTACTTTAGACCAGAGCCCCATGTGTAACGTAGTGCACTACTTTAGACCAGAGCCCCATGTGTAACGTAGTGCACTACTTTAGACAAGAGCCCCATGTGTAACGTAGTGCACTACTTTAGACCAGAGCCCCATGTGTAACGTAGTGCACTACTTTAGACCAGAGCCCCATGTGTAACGTAGTGCACTACTTTAGACCAGAGCCCCATGTGTAACGTAGTGCACTACTTTAGACCAGAGCCCCATGTGTAACGTAGTGCACTACTTTAGACCAGAGCCCCATGTGTAACGTAGTGCACTACTTTAGACCAGAGCCCCATGTGTAACGTAGTGCACTACTTTAGACCAGAGCCCCATGTGTAACGTAGTGCACTACTTTAGACCAGAGCCCCATGTGTAACGTAGTGCACTACTTTAGACCAGAGCCCCATGTGTAACGTAGTGCACTACTTTAGACCAGAGCCCCATGTGTAACGTAGTGCACTACTTTAGACCAGAGCCCCATGTGTAACGTAGTACACTACTTTAGACCAGAGCCCCATGTGTAACGTAGTGCACTACTTTAGACCAGAGCCCCATGTGTAACGTAGTGCACTACTTTAGACCAGAGCCCCATGTGTAACGTAGTGCACTACTTTAGACCAGAGCCCTTAGGGACGATATAGGGACTAGGGTGCAGCCACAGAGACCTCAACTCAAAAGGCTAACCAAGTTCTTTGTGTAAGACACTGTGCAATTCAAATACAAATCACAATGCAATCCTGCAGGAGGAACAGATTGACTTGTTCTGATCTGCTTAGTAATAATATGTTGTAGTAGTGGCTTTGTGGCTCACACTAATTAAACACTAATGCCCTTTTCATACTATCGTGCCAACTGTACTGCGTTGGCATGGATATTATATTTTCACATTGTCCTCTCCACTAATGGTGGACATGCTGTATAGTCAGGCCAGCACAGTACAGTTGGCTAGGCTCTGCTCAGTGTGGAAAGGGTAGATGGTGAATGTAAATATTTACAGGATTCAAATCTAATTTTATTTGTCACATACACGTACGTGGTTAGCAGATGTTATTGCGAGTGTAGCGAAATGCTTGTGCTTCTAGTTCCGACAATGCAGTAATAACCAACAAGTAATCTAACCTAACAATTTCACAACAACTACCTTATACACAAGTGTAAAGGGATAAAGAATATGTACATAAAGATATATGATTGAGTGATGGTACAGAACGGCATAGGCAAGATGCAGTACATGGTATAGAGTACAGTATATACATATGAGATGAGTAATGTAGGGTATGTAAACATTATATTAAGAGGCATTGTTTAAAGTGGCTAGTGATACATTTTTTTTACATTAATTTCCATTATTAAAGTGGCTGGAGTTGAGTCAGTATGTTGGCAGCAGCCACTCAATGTTAGTGGTGGCTGTTTAACAGTCTGATGGCCTTAAGATAGAAGCTGTTTTTCAGTCTCTCGGTCCCAGCTGTTTTTCAGTCTCTCGGTCCCAGCTGTTTTTCAGTCTCTCGGTCCCAGCTTTGATGCACCTGTATTGACCTCGCCTTCTGGATGATAGAGGGGTGAACAGGCAGTGGCTCGGGTGGTTGTTGTCCTTTATGATCTTTTTGGCCTTCCTGTGACATCGGGTGGTGTAGGTGTCCCGGAGGGCAGGTAGTTTGCCCCCGGTGATGCGTTGTGCAGACCTCCCTACCCTCTGGAGAGCCTTACGGTTGTGGGCAGAGCAGTTGCCGTACCAGGCGGTGATACAGCCCGACAGGATGCTCTCGATTGTGCATCTGTAGAAGTTTGTGAGTGCTTTTGGTGACAAGCCGAATTTCTTCAGCCTCCTGAGGTTGAAGAGGCGCTGCTGCGCCTTCTTCACAACGCTGTCTGTGTGGGTGGACAAATTCAGTTTGACCGTGATGTGTACGCCGAGGAACTTAAAACTGCCTACCACTGTAGTGTCGTCCGCAAATTTGATGATTGAATTGGAGGCGTGAATGGCCACGCAGTCGTGGGTGAACAGGGAGTACAGGAGGGGGCTCAGAATGTACCCTTGTGGGGCCCCAGTGTTGAGAATCAGCAGGGTGGAGATGTTGTTTACCTACACTCACCACCTTGGGGCGGCCCGTCAGGAAGTCTAGTACCCAGTTGCACAGGGCGGGGTCGAGACCCAGGGTCTTTCTGTGAGATGTTACTCCACACTTCCACCAAGGCACCTGCAAGTTCCCGGACATTTCTGCGGGGGAATGGCCCTAGCCCTCACCTACTGATCCAACAGGTCCCAGACGTGCTCAATGGGATTGAGTTCCGGGTTCTTCGCTGGCCATGGCAGAACCTTGACATTCCTGTCTTGCAGGAAATCACGCACAGAACGAGCAGTATAGCTGGTGGCATTGTCATGCTGCAGGGTCATGTCAGGATGAGCCTGCAGGAAGTGTACCACATGAGGGAGGAGGATGTCTTCCCTGTAATGCACAGCATTGAGATTGCCTGCAATGACAACAAGCTCAGTCCGATGATGCTGTGACACACCGCCCCAGACCATGACGGACCCTCCACCTCGATCCCGCTCCAGAACACAGGCCTCGGTGTAACACTCATTCCTTCGACGATAAACACGAATCCGACCATCACCCCCGGTGAGACAAAACCGCAACTCGTCAGTGAAGAGCACTTTTTGCCAGTCCTGTCTGGTCCAGCGACGGTAGGTTTGTGCCCATAGGCGACGTTGTTGCCGGTGATGTCTGGCGAGGACCTGCCTTACATATTGGTTTCATTCCAGCTTCCGCCTGGCCACTCGTAGTATAAAGGCCTGATTGGTGGAGTGCTGCAGAGATTGTTGTCCTTCTTGAAGGTTCTCCCATCTCCACAGAGGAACTCTGGCTCTGTCAGAGTGACCACCAGGTTCTTGGTCACCTCCCTGACAAAGGCCCTTCTCCCCCCGATTGGTCAGTTTCGCCGGGCGGACATCTCAATGAAGAGTCCTGGCGGTTCCAAACTTCTTCCATTTAAGAATGATTGAGGCCACTGTGTTCTTGGGGACCTTCAATGCTGCAGAAATGTTTTGGTACCCTTCCCCAGATCTGTGCCTGGACACAGTCCAGTCTAAGAACTCTACAGACAATTCCTTCGACCTCATGGCTTGGTTTTTGCTCTGACATGCACTGTCAAGACCTTATATAGACAAGTGTGTGCCTTTCCAAATCATGTCTAATCAATTGAATTTACCACAGGGGGACTCCAATCAAGTTGTAGAAACATCTCAAGGATGATCGATGGAAACAGGATGCACCTTATCTCAATTTCAAATATCATAGCAAAGGGTCTGAATACTTATGTAAATAAGTTCTGTGTTTTTTTAAAAATCTAAAAACCTTTATTTTTTTCACTTTGGCATTATGGGGTATTATTTGTAGATTACATTTTTTTTTTTAAATCAATTTCAGCCAAAGGCTGTAACGTAACAAAATGTGGAAAAAGTAAAGGTGTCTGAATAGTTTATATGGTGGATTTAAATGGTACAGGGTAGATGGTGAATGTAAATTGTACAGGGCATTTGTGTGTTTATTTTTACCAGGTAAGTTGACTGAGAACACATTCTCATTTACAGTAACAACCTGGGGAATAGTTACAGGAGGGAGGGGGGGGGGGGGGGGGTGAATGAGCCAACTGTAAACTGGGGATGATTAGGTGGCTATGATGGTATGAATGCCAGATTGGGAATTTAGTCAGGACGCCAGGTTTAACACCCTTACTCTTACAATTAAGTGCCATGGGATATTTAATGACCTCAGAGTCAGGACACCTGTTTAACATCCCATCCGAAAGACGGCACCCTACACAGGGCAATGTCCCCAATCACTGCCCTGGGGCATTGGGATATTTTTTTAAACCAGAGGAAAGGCTGCCTCCTACTGGCCCTCCAACATCACTTACACTATCATCTGGTCTCCCATCCAGGGACTGGACCAGGACCGACCCTGCTCTGCTTCAGAAGCAAGCCAGCAGTGGGATGCAGGGTGGTATGCTGCTGGCCGATGGTATATAGGAAAGTGGGCTAGCAGTGATCTGAGGGAAGTGGGCTAGCAGTGACTACCTTCTCAGTGACGGTGGTCCAGATCACACTTAAGGTAGTAGTGGATTGATGGTCTACAATAAGTGGGCTAAAGGATGACCCATCCACTCGGTGTCTGGCTACCCATCCACTCGGTGTCTGGCTACCCATCCACTCGGTGTCTGGCTACCCATCCACTCGGTGTCTGGCTACCCATCCACTCGGTGTCTGGCTACCCATCCACTCGGTGTCTGGCTACCCATCCACTCGGTGTCTGGCTACCCATCCACTCGGTGTCTGGCTACCCATCCTCTCGGTGTCTGGCTACCCATCCACTCGGTGTCTGGCTACCCATCCACTCTGTGTCTGGCTACCCATCCACTCGGTGTCTGGCTACCCATCCACTCTGTGTCTGGCTACCCATCCACTCGGTGTCTGGCTACCCATCCACTCGGTGTCTGGCTACCCATCCACTCGGTGTCTGGCTACCCATCCACTCGGTGTCTGGCTACCCATCCACTCGGTGTCTGGCTACCCATCCACTCGGTGTCTGGCTACCCATCCACTCGGTGTCTGGCTACCCATCCACTCGGTGTCTGGCTACCCATCCACTTGGTGTCTGGCTACCCATCCAATCTATTCATTTGGTTCCTGGCTACCCATCCACTTGGTGTCTGGCTACCCATCCTATCTATTCATTTGGTTCCTGGCTACCCATCCATTTGGTTAGAATGGAAATGAATCTTCTGTGGTCTAAGGGTCACCTACCTTCTCAATGATGTTGTGGACCAGGGCACAGAGCTCTCCTTGGGTTGGGTCTTTTAGTAGCTCCTCCCTCTCCTGGGTCCCAGAGGCAGACAGCACCTCCTGTAGGATCTTCAGCTGCCACTCATACTGACCCAGCTGCTTCTCTGCTTCTAGACCCACGTTCAGCTCCTCCAGAGGGACTTTACCTGGAGGAGGGGATACCAGGGTTGTATTCAGTAAGTAACAAACAGGGAGGGAATACCTGAACGTGTGCAATAACAAAAAGTATTGTTCTACATGGCAAAATTCTACGTTCGCTATGTTACAATGTACCTGAACACGACCCACGGCTGTGGTTATCAAGACAAAAACCGTGCTAGAATGCTCAGATAGAAATATATTATGTAGACATGTAGGATAAGAAATCACGTCAGTTCTATTCACATGTCTATCATGTATATTGTACAGTATGCTCCACAGGCTTCGTCTACTGCTTAGTACTGAGTACGTGATTGAGCCAAACCCATAATGTAGTTGGCAGAGGGGTTGAACCAAACCAGACCTGCAACCTTTACTGGTCAGACTAGACTCAATACAACACCACTAGAATACTCAATTTGTCTGACTATAAAATACTTAGAGCTACTCCGATATGTATGGCTCCAGTTGAACTTCTTTTTTTCTTTTCTTTTTTTTGAATTTTACCCCTTTTTCTCCCCAATTTCGTGGTATCCAATTATTGTAGTAGCTATCTTGTCTCATCGCTACAACTCCCGTACGGGCTCGGGAGAGACGAAGGTTGAATGTCCTCCGATACACAACCCAACCAGCCGTACGTACTGCTTCTTAACACAGTGCGCATCCAACCCGGAAGCCAGCCGCACCACTGGGGAGGCCCCCAGTGTCGGAGGCTACACCGTGCACCCGGCAACCTTGGTTTAGCGCGCACTGCGCCCGGCACGCTACAGGAGTCGCTGGTGCGCGATGAGACAAGGACATCCCTACCAACCAAGCCCTCCCTAACCCGGACGACGCTAGGCCAATTGTGCGTCGCCCCACGGACCTCCCGGTCGCGGCCGGTTACGACAGAGCCTGGGCGTGAACCCAGGGACTCTGATGGCACAGCTGGCGCTGCAATACAGCGCCCTTAACCACTGCGCCACCCGGGAGGCCCCCAGTTGAACTTCTGGAGGAACTCAAGACTAGTTTGGTGAACCACGTTCCGAGTGATGATTGACCTTCCTGAGACATGGAAACTTGTGTTAGCTCTCAGAGTTAATGTCTTAGGTTTTTAGCTCAGCAGGCTAGGCCAACACAGTCTTGTTCACTCAGGCACTTGGTGAAGGCATGACCCTGAGAACCATAATTACATGACAACAGAGTACACACCAAGTACACAAGACAGTACCTGTTGAGTATTCTAATGCAGACAGCACAGTGTTGACACATCAGTGTTTCCAAGGCCATCGAAGCATTCAAAACTGACTGGTTGAAATTAGGTAATTTGGATGTCCCTTTAAAAAACAGTTTCTGGGTGTAGTGACATCATTTCAACCTACCGGGATCATGACAAAGTGTGTGTCATTTAAAACACTCAGATATTTTATGCCATTTAGCGGACGCTAAGTGACTTAGTCATGCATGCATACATTATTAAGTACGAGCAGCTCAGGGTGTTGCAAGCGCTATCCTCTACAAACTGAGCCATTCTGGAGCCCAGTTATTATGTACAGGTTATAGTGGGCCTAATAATAGAGGATTTTATCATGAGTCAAGAGGCAGTGTAATGTATAAAACCCTCTGCATCAGAGATGTAATAAAAAACAACCAGACAAGAAACAGGAGAGGAGGAGTCACAGCGTCAGTCTACAATGCAACAGGAGAGGAGGAGTCACAGCGTCAGTCTACAACGCAACAGGAGGATTCACAGCGTCAGTCTACAACACAACAGGAGAGGAGTAGTCACAGTGTCAGTCTACAACGCAACAGGAGAGGAGGAGTCACAGCGTCAGTCTACAACACAACAGGAGAGGAGGAGTCACAGCGTCAGTCTACAACACAACAGGAGAGGAGGAGTCACTGCGTCAGTCTACAACGCAACAGGAGAGGAGGAGTCACAGCGTCAGTCTACAACGCAACAGGAGAGGAGGAGTCACAGCGTCAGTCTACAACACAACAGGAGAGGAGTAGTCACAGTGTCAGTCTACAACACAACAGGAGAGGAGTAGTCACAATGTCAGTCTACAACACAACAGGAGAGGAGTAGTCACAGTGTCAGTCTACAACACAACAGGAGAGGAGTAGTCACAATGTCAGTCTACAACACAACAGGAGAGGAGTAGTCACAGTGTCAGTCTACAACACAACAGGAGAGGAGGAGTCACAGTGTCAGTCTACAACACAACAGGAGAGGAGGAGTCACAGTGTCAGTCTACAACACAACAGGAGAGGAGGAGTCACAGTGTCAGTCTACAACACAACAGGAGAGGAGGAGTCACTGCATCAGTCTACAACGCAACAGGAGAGGAGGAGTCACAGCATCAGTCTACAACGCAACAGGAGAGGAGTAGTCACAGTGTCAGTCTACAACACAACAGGAGAGGAGGAGTCACAGCGTCAGTCTACAACGCAACAGGAGAGGAGTAGTCACAGTGTCAGTCTACAACACAACAGGAGAGGAGGAGTCACAGCGTCAGTCTACAACACAACAGGAGAGGAGTAGTCACAGTGTCAGTCTACAACACAACAGGAGAGGAGGAGTCACAGCGTCAGTCTACAACACAACAGGAGAGGAGGAGTCACAGCGTCAGTCTACAACACAACAGGAGAGGAGTAGTCACAGTGTCAGTCTACAACACAACAGGAGAGGAGGAGTCACAGCGTCAGTCTACAACGCAACAGGAGAGGAGTCACAGCATCAGTCTACAACACAACAGGAGAGGAGGAGTCACAGTGTCAGTCTACAACACAACAGGAGAGGAGTAGTCACAGTGTCAGTCTACAACACAACAGGAAACCACACCCCTCACCTACTCCTCCATCTTGACTGTTGTTGACCTCCTTCACAGTCTTCTCTTCCTCTTTCACTTTGCTTTTCCTCTACAAGAAGAAAAAGAGTGTGTCTGATGTAGGAATACAATACGACAATATCGCAACATATTATAAATAAGAACGAAAAGTTGTTTTTTACTTCAGTTAATTTGAGTAAATACTTTGAAAACACTCCCCCCCCCCTTAAAACTGCACAATTGTTTGTTAAGGGCTTGTAAGTAAGCATTTCACTTGTATTCGGAGCATGTGACAAATAACATTTGATTTGAATTCCACCTTATTTTGGATGTTTTGAAGTGCCAGGGACCACAGAACTTGTTGTTCGTAAACTGGAGCAGGGTAAGATCTTATGTAAAGCTTCTGATTGGTGCTTGACCCATATGGCTCTCTCACAGGGAGTGATTAGTACCCACATGACTGGAAATGAATCATTAGTTTGTTCAAAAGTTACGTAACATGTCTATGCTACAGTTTTATGATTCAACAGCTGACCTGGGTCTTCATACTGGTTGTACAATGGGATTTACTTCAAACTGATCATACCAGTAAATGATGGAGTCTTAATAAAAACATTTCTGCATTAGATACATTACGTTGTTGTAGAATAACCTATACTAGTTGAGCATAGCCTACGAGTTACAGCGAGGTCATTCATAACCGTTTTTGTAAGTAGGGCAATTCCATGCTGCTGCCCTGCCGTCCATGGAGACCAGCCACCTTCTGACCTCCTCCCACAACACACCGTTATCCCACCACCACTACCGCTGTATAAACACATAGATACTCTAAGCAACACGGCGTAAAGCTTTATTTGTGCCTGGAAGACACAGGCTGTGTCCTAAATGCCATCTTTTTCCTGAATATAGTGCACTACTTTTGACCCTGGCTGCTCCAATAAATACCATGTTCCTTCAACCTGGTTGCTCCAATAAATACCGTGTTCCTTCTCACCAACCTGGTTGCTCCAATAAATACCGTGTTCCTTCTCACCAACCTGGCTGCTCCAATAAATACCGTGTTCCTTCTCATCGACCTGGCTGCTCCAATAAATACAGTGTTCCTTCTCATCGACCTGGCTGCTCCAATAGTCCAATAAGAAAAGTGACTCCAGAAAGACACTGTAGAGACCAGTATAACATGATGTGTGATGGGCTTTAAATCTCAATAAAAGGATCTTAACAGGATGTGTGATGGGCTTTACATCTCAATAAAAGGATCTTAACATGATGTGTGATGGGCTTTAAATATCAATAAAAGGATCTTAACATGATGTGTGATGGGCTTTAAATATCAATAAAAGGATCTTAACATGATGTGTGATGGGCTTTACATCTCAATAAAAGGATCTTAACATGATGTGTGATGGGCTTTACATCTCAATAAAAGGATCTTAACATGATGTGTGATGGGCTTTAAATCTCAATAAAAGGATCTTAACATGATGTGTGATGGGCTTTACATCTCAATAAAAGGATCTTAACATGATGTGTGATGGGCTTTAAATCTCAATAAAAGGATCTTAACATGATGTGTGATGGGCTTTACATCTCAATAAAAGGATCTTAACATGATGTGTGATGGGCTTTACATCTCAATAAAATGATCTTAACATGATGTGTGATGGGCTTTAAATCTCAATAAAAGGATCTTAACAGGATGTGTGATGGGCATGCGTTTTATTACCTGCTTTAAATCTCAGTTAAGGATCTTAAACACACAAGTCCAGGGGCACATGTTGAGGTGGGGTTGGAAAGGCTCTCTTTAACACAACCATAAATCACACCTCTTCTTTCTTAGGCCGTATGCCCCAAATGGGACCCCATTTCCTATGTAGTGCACTACTTTTGACTAGGGCCCATAGCAGTTCACTACAGAGGGAATAGGGTGCCATTTGGGACGGTCTTTTTAAACATTGGAGAAACTTCCAACGTTGAGTTCTGTGTTCACTGACTAAACACACAGGGAACATCCTAGCCCCATGGCAGACTGTAGTCTACACCGGAATCCTTATGTTTACAAGTTCTTCCTGACCCCAAGAGTACAAGGTTAAGATTTAATGTTCTGACTTCTGTGAGAAATATCTAGTCCAGGTATGCTCTCACAAGAGTTTAAAAAAACTTTCCAAGAAGAGTGCGAAACACCCCCCCCCCCCCCCAAAAAAAATGTGAATAAAAAACTGGCCTGTCAAAAGGTACACGCATAGGCGACAGACATGTACCATCGGGCTGATCGAACTAGAAAAACAGCCCCACAACTCAAAGGAAATTCAGAAAACTAAAACCACATCTTCAATACAACGAAGGACATTCAGACTTAGTTAAAGGACATTTAATTTAGACTGTGGTTGAGTCTTTCAAGCAGAGAAACACATGTTCCGTGATATGCCATTAACACTTGGCTGAGGAGGAGTCTCTTCATGTGGCATTTTCATCATGGTCCGTATGGAGACCCATATTGCTGTGTGTGTGTGTGTGTGTGTGTGTGTGTGTGTGTGTGTGTGTGTGTCTGTCTCCAGGCTTCTCTTGTAGAGCCCTCTCTAGCAGACCTTCACACTTCTCCAGTTGCCTACGTCAACCAGCCAAACAGATGGTTTTGTGATCTGCTCTGCAGACGCTGCTATACAGCTCGCCAGTGGCTTGGTTTGCAGTACCTCTTAAGTACTTATTTCTGTTGTTGTAGAAGAAAACGTATTTTCTATGTCAAACACCACCATTGAGAAATGAAGAAACACACTCACAGAGAATCTTGACTAATAAATCAAAGGATACCCACTGTTTTTAACTGTGTGAGTGGTCTCAATGTGTGACTGTTTGATGCATTGCCAGATGAGTTGGAAGGGGAAATACATTTAAACTTAATGATTCATCAATCTAGTCTCTCTCTTCAACACCTTCTGGAAGTGGTACAATCTGGGGTATTATTTCTGGATGGTAATATAAACCTGTGCCACTGGTTGTAAATGTCAGAGGCAGTACTAGAACATCTAACTGTAGCCTACTTAAAATACATTTAACTGCATGTTAATTATTACACTCCATATCCTCAAGTCACTTGTTTCCCATCACAAAACAGTGCAATTTGTAGTTCTCAGTAGTCGTCACAGGAAACAGCAACTCATTTTGTGCACTTAAGTAGAAAAACCCAACAACTGGTATGATCAGAATGTAATTTTTTTTTTTTTACATTCACAGATGTAATTCACTGACTATGTAGGCTACAGGGTGTCAATCAATGAATATAATGTAGAATTTACTGGTGATGATGACGATACAATGACACCGAAGATCATTGATACAATGTATCACCACCAGTAACTGTCAATGTCTGGTCAACCTGTAACTTCCTCTAATTAATGCGGAAGAATGACGTCAGATGAGTTCCCTGCACTGTTACGTTTGTCAAGTAGAGTTTGAAACCGTGGGAAAGTCCGTCTCAGAGGATAGACATCTTTTTAAATTATTTCCAGCACATCTGTTTCCAATAAAAACTTGTACAAAACTTCGCACAAATTGACTGATAGAATACATCACGCGTTGCAAAACACGATGCTAATCCCCATAAATAAAATCCACTAGAGATTAACGCACGTGGGAAATTAGGCTATAATCTAACAAACTATTTTGCTTGATCGATTAAAAAAATATATCAACACGCCTGTGTTGTGCTACGAATCCGTGCGACAATGGGCAGCTACAATAACAAAACACCACTTGGTTACTTAATTAATATACTAGATTATTTCACAACAAAGATGAATAAATAACATTGTCTTGCAAATTCTGCCACGCACCTTGCTGTGGCTGCAACCCATGCCTGCCCCGCGTCCTCTCGTCAACCCTACCAGTCCTTGTCTAGAGTTACCAACTCTTCTGAACACTGCGCCTCGCCGGGCTGTGGTATGGTCTCTCAAGAGGTCTGTGCTTCTCACTCACAACAACTCACTCAACTCGACCAGTTGGGCGGTTCTCTTTCAAAAAATAAAATAACTGATCTTAAAACAAACTGAACCGACCCACGTTCTAGAAGGGGAAACAGGGTGTAGATCAGTGGATTGCTCATCCTGTTACGCAAAATTTAGGCTTGTGGGTGTTTCAAGTCTATGGAGTTGACACTTTACCGTAATACACCGAATACACGCCCCATCAGATTTACATCACACATAATAGGTTACCTAATCATAGGTTTCATGCATGGATTATTTTTCCTATTGCCTAGAGGCTATTTAATTATATCAGGCCTATAATGTGTCCAATAATATTGAATTCTCACTGTAGTAAGATACAAATGAAGAATTGTATGGATTGATCTGAATCTGTCATTTTAGAGCGTTGGACTAGTAACCGAAAGGTTGCAAGTTCGAATCCCCGAGCTGACAAGGTACAAATCTGTCGTTCTGCCCCTGAACAGGCAGTTAACCCACTGTTCCTAGGCTGTCATTGAAAATAAGAATTTGTTCTTAACTGGCTTGCCTAGTAAAATAAAGGTAAAATAAAAAAATAAAAATGTTGGTTTATAATACATGTTGAGGAAGAGTCCATGTGAAAAACACACATAGTCAATGGACATGTGAAAGACACAGTAGATACATCCCTCCATCCCTCCCTCCCTCCCTCCCTCCCTCCATCCAGGGATGGATTTGACTTTACAGATGAATTCCGTCTCTGAGGAGAAAGGTCATGCTGGTCTTGCAGGGAGGGGTAGGCAGCTGTAAAGACTCCATATCATAGCCTTACCCCTGTAGGCTGCACATAGCCCTCTGGGATAATTTACCAACCTGCAACATTTCATCCTGTTGCATAGCTAAGAATTATTGTTGCAACTCATGACTTACAAATCCAATCCAATTGTATTTGTCACATGCTTCAGTGTAGACTAACAGTTTACGTACGGTCTTTCCCAACAATGTAGAGAGAAATAAAATAGAGATATAATAGGAAAATACATAACAAAGACTTGGCGATATACACTGGGTATCAGTACTTAGTCCATGTGCAGGGGTAATTGAGAGATATTTTACTAGTCAAGTCAGTTAAAAACTAAGTCGTATTTTCAATGAGTGGGTTACCTGCCTTGTTCAGGGGCAGAATGACAGATTGTTACAGATTGTCAGCTCAGGGATTCGAACTTGCAACCTTTCGGTTACTAGTCCAACGCTCTAACCACTAGGCTACCCTGCTGCCATATACATGGAGATATGTACATATAACTAGGACTAAAGTGACAGATAGCAAATAGTAGCAGCAGGGTATGTCATAAGTTTTTTTTTTTTAATTGCAAAAAGGGTCAATGCAGATAGTTAAATAGTTAACCAAATAGCCAGACTAACTATTTAGTAGTCTGAGGGTAGAAACGGTTCAGGGTACTGTTGGTTCCAGACATACAGTACAGTACGTAAGACTGATTGATATGAACAAAAGGGACAGACAACGGATGCTGGAATGTTTGAGTTATTGTCAAAACCCCACCCGTTCTAAAGATGTCAGACGTAATTACACATCCAAGGCCTTCTTCAATAACAGCATCCATTTCCAGAGGTTCGTGAAATCAGAGGTCTGATCTCTCACAACGTCACAGGGAGGCTAAATGATCTATATGTATGGAATGTATGGATGTGTGTGTGGGTGTATGAGTGTGTGCGTGTGGTCTTGCACACAGAATGTAAACTACTGGGCAGGTTGGCAGTGTCCCATGAAGAGCTCTGCTCTGATTGGCTTTTAGCTGACAATCACATTTCCCAAAGGTGACATCATGGGTTAAATGCAAAACTACAAGAGGTTAAACAGATATGACTCTGAAAGTTGGCACTCTTACAAAAATAAATTTCCCTGCAATTAACATTCAATCATTTCAACAGTGAACAAAGAGATTTTATCTCATAGATAAGACTCAAACATATACGACTCTGAAAGTTGGCTCCACTTCAAAAATACCTGTATTATCTCAATCAACATTGCATTATTTCAACTTTGAACATATTAGAGACAGAAAGTCTCTCTTGCAAAAGAGAAGACAAACAAAAAGTGTGTAGAACAATGGATTCCAATGTCTTTGTTTACACTGACAAACCAGCTGTCTTCTCTACATCCCGTATTTCTTTACTCTGAGACAACAGCTGTCTTCTCTACATCCCGTATTTCTTTACTCTGAGACAACAGCTGTCTTCTCTATATCCCGTATTTCTTTACTCTGAGACAACAGCTGTCTTCTCTACATCCCGTATTTCTTTACTCTGAGACAACAGCTGTCTTCTCTACATCCCGTATTTCTTTACTCTGAGAAAACAGCTGTCTTCTCTACATCCCGTATTTCTTTACTCTGAGACAACAGCTGTCTTCTCTACATCCCGTATTTCTTTACTCTGAGACAACAGCTGTCTTCTCTACATCCCGTATTTCTTTACTCTGAGACAACAGCTGTCTTCTCTACATCCCGTATCTCTTTACTCTGAGACAACAGCTGTCTTCTCTACATCCCGTATTTCTTTAATCTGACACACCATCTGTCTTCTCCACAACCCTGCAATGAGTCTAGTTTACACTAAGCATAGATGTGGTACCTCTACAGTACAGATCATAGATGTGGTACCGCTACAGTACAGATCATAGATGTGGTACCGCTACAGTACAGATCATAGATGTGGTACCTCTACAGTACAGATCATAGATGTGGTACCTCTACAGTACAGATCATAGATGTGGTACCTCTACAGTACTGATCATAGATGTGGTACCTCTACAGAACCCGTACGCACCACTGGACCTATAGAACCCGTACACACCACTGGACCTATAGAACCCATACACACCACTGGACCTATAGAACCCGTAAACACCACTGGACCTATAGAACCCGTAAACACCACTGGACCTATAGAACCCATACACCCACTGGACCTACAGAACCCGTACACACCACTGGACCTATAGAACCCGTACACACCACTGGACCTATAGAACCCGTAAACACCACTGGACCTATAGAACCCGTAAACACCACTGGACCTATAGAACCCGTAAACACCACTGGACCTATAGAACCCGTAAACACCACTGGACCTATAGAACCCGTAAACACCACTGGACCTATAGAACCCGTAAACACCACTGGACCTATAGAACCCGTAAACACCACTGGACCTATAGAACCCATACACACCACTGGTCCTATAGAACCCGTACACACCACTGGACCTATAGAACCCATACACACCACTGGACCTATAGAACCCGTAAACACCACTGGACCTATAGAACCCGTACACACCACTGGACCTATAGAACCCATACACACCACTGGACCTATAGAACCCATACACACCACTGGACCTATAGAACCCATACACACCACTGGACCTATAGAACCCGTACACACCACTGGACCTATAGACCATCCTGGTCCCAGATCTGTTGGTGCCGTCTTGCCAACTAATGTTTGTGCAGTATGACAATGACCATAGGAGTTGGCAAAACAGCACAAACAGATCTGGAATCAGGCTAGCCTCGATAAGGCCTTTGGAAAGAACACTGGAAAGAGGAAAGAGATCATCTGGAAGGGTCATTGTCATTGGTAGGCCTAATCATTTATCTGAGAAAGAGGGCCTCAATGGACACTGGAAAGAGGGAGGTAGAAGGGATGTGACATCCTTCCTTTTCATTACCAGGGCACTAGGATAGGAAATGAGGACTTTCTCAAAGTGAAGGTTTGAGAACAAGGATGAAAACACAGAAACAAGTCAAAGTTTTTAAGATTGTAGGGCCATGACTTTTTAACATCAATCCTATAGTCATATGCTTAGGGTGCCGATCACTTTGAAGACAATGTGTATTAGGCTGGACTACTTCCAAATATGCATGGAACAGTAGGCTAAAACTATGGAGTTCATTGTATGTGTGAATAGGGGATTTTATGTAAGAGCCAATAATTGTTTATACATGCTGGAAATGTAGTTTCCCCACATAGACTGACGGTGTAAACATTCACCAATGTGTAAGAGTTTATAAGTAGATGTGAAACTCCATATCCATACATTAACAGTTATTATCTTTTAACAAATACAATCAATTAAAGTCTTGAGCCAAATATTTAGTTTTCAGTAGTAGTCTACTGTAGACTAATACGCATAGTCTTCAAAGTGATCAGCATTTTATAGTGTATTTTTATAGGACTTGGCATTTGGAAAGTCATGCCCCAGCCTGACAATAAACAGGGAATGTGATTGTGGAGGCATAAGGGAAGTCATGCCCCAACCCTACTATAAACAGGGAGTGTGATTGTGGAGGCATAAAAGTCTTTGCATAATAAACCCCCATAAAGCTGAAGCACGAGATGAGGGTAGGAAGGTAGGAGGACCAGACATCAGGAGGGTAGGAGGACCAGACATCAGGAGGGTAAGAGGACCAGACATCAGGAGGGTAAGAGGACCAGACATCAGGAGGGTAAGAGGACCAGACATCAGGAGGGTAAGAGGCCCAGACATCAAGAGGGTAGGAGGCCAAGACATCAGGAGGGTAGGAGGACCAGACATCAGGAGGGTAGGAGGACCAGACATCAGGAGGGTAGGAGGACCAGACATCAGGAGGGTAGGAGGACCAGACATCAGGAGGGTAGGAGGACCAGACATCAGGAGGGTAGGAGGACCAGACATCAGGAGGGTAAGAGGACCAGACATCAGGAGGGTAAGAGGACCAGACATCAGGAGGGTAAGAGGACCAGACATCAAAAGAGTAGGAGGACCAGACATCAAAAGAGTAGGAGGACCAGACATCAAAAGAGTAGGAGGACCAGACATCAAAAGAGTAGGAGGACCAGACATCAAAAGAGTAAGAGGACCAGACATCAGGAGGGTAGGAGGACCAGACATCAGGAGGGTAGGAGGACCAGACATCAGGAGGGTAATAGGACCAGACATCAGGAGGGTAGGAGGACCAGACATCAGGAGGGTAGGAGGACCAGACATCAGGAGGGTAGGAGGACCAGACATCAGGAGGGTAGGAGGACCAGACATCAGGAGGGTAGGAGGACCAGACATCAGGACCTCTATACCAGGCGGTGTCACAGGAAGGCCCTAAAAATTGTCAAAGACTCTAGCCACCCTAGTCATAGACTGTTCTCGGTACCGGAGCGCCACGTTTAGGTCCAAGAGGCTTCTAAACAGCTTCTACCCCCAAGTCATGACTCCGGAACATCTAATCAAACGGCTATCCAGAATATTTGCAGGTCAGGACAGGCGAGAGTTCCTAAACCAGGTCAGAGTCCAAACAGTACCAGGCGATAGGCAGGCGAGAGGTCAGGACAGGCGAGAATTCCTAAACCAGGTCAGAGTCCAAACAGTACCAGGCGATAGGCAGGCTCGAGGTCAGGACAGGCGAGAATTCCTAAACCAGGTCAGAGTCCAAACAGTACCAGGCGATAGGCAGGCTCGAGGTCAGGACAGGCGAGAATTCCTAAACCAGGTCAGAGTCCAAACAGTACCAGGCGATAGGCAGGCTCGAGGTCAGGACAGGCAGAGTGGTCAGGCAGGCGGGTTTGGCATCAGGACAGGCGATGGTCAAAACCAGGAGGGCTAGGAAAAAACAGAGACTGGGGAAAAAGAGCTAGGAAAACCGCTAGTACTGGAACAGAGAGACAGGAAACACAGGGATAAATACACCTGGGATAATAAGCGACACCTGGAGGGGGTGGAGACAAGCACAAGGACAGGTGAAACAGATCAGGGCGTGACAGGTACCCCCTGTATATACAGTTGAAGTCGGACGTTTACCTACACCTTAGCCAAATACATTTAACCTCAGTTTTTCACAATTCCTGACATTTAATCTTAGTAAAAACCCATGTCTTACGTCAGTTAGGATCACCACTTTATTTTAAGAATGTGAAATGTCAGAATAATAGTAGAGAGATTGATTTATTTCATCTTGTATTTCTTTCATCACATTCCCAGTGGGTCAGAAGTTTACATACACTCAATTAGTATTTGGTAGCATTGCCTTTAAATTGCTTAATTTGGGTAAAACATCTCAGGTAGTCTTCCACAAGCTTCCCATAATAAGTTGGGTGAAATCTGGCCCATTCCTCCTGACGGAGCTGGTGTAACTGAGTCAGGTTTCTAGGCCTCCTTGTTAGCACACGCTTTTTCAGTTCTGCCCACACATTTTCTATAGGATTGAGGTCAGGGCTTTGTGATGGCTACTCCAATACCTTGACTTTGTTCTCCTTAAGCCATTTTGCCACAACTTTGGAAGTATGCTTGGGGTCATTGTCCATTTGGAAGACCCATTTGCGACCAAGCTTTAACTTCCTGACTGATGTCTTGAGATGTTGCTTCAACATATCCACATCATTTTTCAGCCTCATGACGCCATCTATTTTGTGAAGTGCACCAGTCCCTACTGCAGCAAAGTACCCTCACAACATGATGCTGCCACCCCCGTGCTTCACGGTTGGGATAGTGTTCTTAAGCTTGCAAGCCTCCCCCTTTTTCCTCCAAACATAACGAGGGCCATTATGGCCAAACAGTTATATTTTTTATTCATCAGACCAGAGAACATTTGTCCAAAAAGTACGATCTTTGTCCCCATGTGCAGTTGCAAACCGTAATCTGGCTTTTTTAAGGCGGTGGCTTCTTCCTTGCTGAGTGGCCTTTCAGGGTATGTCAACATGGGACTCGTTTTACTGTGGATATACAGTGAGGGAAACAAGTATTTGATCCCCTGCTGATTTTGTACGTTTGCCCACTGACAAAGAAATGATCTATCATTTTAATGGGAGGTTTATTTGAACAGTGAGACAGAATAACAACAAAAACATCCAGAAAAACGCATGTCAAAAATGTTATAAATTGATTGAGGCATCTGCTCTGAGACATATTTTGAGAACGAGAGAGAGGGAGAGAGAGAGAGAGAGAGAGAGAGAGAGAGAGAGAGAGAGATAGAGGGAGAGCGAGAGAGAGAGAGAGAGACAGAGAGAGAGAGATTTTGTTAATTTTTGTTGTTTTTCACTTTATATATTCACTTTATATATTATCTACCTCACTTGCTTTGGCAATGTTAACACGTTTCCCATGCCAATAAAGCCCTTGAATTGAATTGAGAGAGAGGCTACAGAGCACCTGGACATATGTTAGTAAAGTGAATTGGAGTACACCCTGTAAAAATCAGGAATGAGGACACAAAGAGTGGATTTCCAACTGCAGACTGACTGGTCAACATCAGAAAGACTAGGTACTAGCATATCCGTCATGTAATCAACGGTTAACCTCTAGTGCCATCCTGTGGCCATCCTGTGAAACTGCAGAGATTCAAATCCTGAACACCTTGATTGCGCAATACAGTAATGCATTTCAGAAAACAAATGACTTACCAACATATATGATATTATTTTATTGACAATTTAAAAAAAAAGTTTTTACAGTGAAATATTGACCAACATAATGCTGATTTGTTACAGTAGTAAGCATGTCATTTCTAAATAATCAAGGTGCAATTTTTCATGTTGATTCCTTAAGACTTCTTTACTTGATAACCATTTCATTAGATTTATTATTTAAGATAGGAAGTGCACTTACATTCCTTACAACACTTTAATTGGTTATAGAACAGGATTAGCCTATTGGTACGGTCTTATATGAGGGAGGGAATTGATTGGCTGCTTTCATTCCATTTCCCTTTGAAACATCACACAGTCCCACCTGATTCGCAGATCTCCTTTCCAGCAGGTCTATTTAGGCACTTTGAACATGTCAACAACAAAACACCTTCAGAAAAAAACAGATCAATACACCCTCAACAGGAAGAACAACATATTCCCAGGGGTCGTAAAATCAGAAGTGTCACCTCTAGCAACAGGAAGCACAACATATTCCCAGGGGTCGTAAAATCAGAAGTGTCACCACTAGCAACAGGAAGAACAACATATTCCCAGGGGTCGTAAAATCAGAAGTGTCACCACTAGCAACAGGAAGAACAACATATTCCCAGGGGTCGTAAAATCAGAAGTGTCACCACTAGCAACAGGAAGAACAACATATTCCCAGGGGTCGTAAAATCAGAAGTGTCACCACTAGCAACAGGAAGAACAACATATTCCCAGGGGTCCTAAAATCAGAAGTGTCACCACTCGCAACAGGAAACACAACATATTCCCAGGGGTCGTAAAATCAGAAGTGTCACCACTAGCAACAGGAAGAACAACATATTCCCAGGGGTCGTAAAATCAGAAGTGTCACCACTAGCAACAGGAAGAACAACATATTCCCAGGGGTAGTAAAATCAGAAGTGTTACCACTAGCAACAGGAAGAACAACATATTCCCAGGGGTCGTAAAATCAGAAGTGTCACCACTAGCAACAGGAAGAACAACATATTCCCAGGGGTCGTAAAATCAGAAGTGTCACCACTAGCAACAGGAAGAACAACATATTCCCAGGGGTCGTAAAATCAGAAGTGTCACCACTAGCAACAGGAAGTAGCATTACGGCCCATAGAACCAAAAATTATGACACAGTAAGCATCAGCTAGAAACGACTGTCACAATTAAAACTCCTAAAACTACTAGTTATGTGACCAGTACCTTACCCAGGGTAAAAGCTGATGACCAATAGAAGCATACCCACGGCCATTCAACCTTGAGAAGAAATCTAATAAAAATAATTCTGCATAAAAAAGACAGTGTAAAACATTAAGAAAAATAATCATAATGGTTCTGACAAGTTCATAGCAGTACAGTAGCAAGCCATGCAAAATCACTCAACTTAACTGTTTTACCTGAAAGTGAGTCTGAATCGTATCCTTAAACTACAGTACCACTACAGTACCACTACAGTAGCAGCTCAGTTACTGCTTGTTTGGTACAGGGCCAGTATCCACAAAGCGTTTTAGAGTACTGATCTAGGATCAGGTCCCCCCTCTTATTCATTACGATTGTAAAGGTAACACTGATCCTAGAGCAGCACTCCTACTCTGAGAGGCTTTGTGTATACAGGCCCAGTTCTCAATTGGCACTTTGATGAGATGAGAAGAGATGAGAGCAAACGTTCCCTTCAGAATAAAGAAGACAACATGTCAGTACACCAGCTCATTGAATGGTACATAATGTTCCCTGTGTCCACCATTTAACTAGAGTGGGCAGAGAAGGTCATTTATCCACCATTTAGTTAGAGTGGGCAGAGAAGGTCATTTATCCATAATTTAGTTAGAGTGGGCAGAGAAGGTCATTTATCCACCATTTAGTTAGAGTGGGCAGAGAAGGTCATTTATCCATAATTTAGTTAGAGTGGGCAGAGAAGGTCATTTATCCACCATTTAGTTAGAGTGGGCAGAGAAGGTCATTTATCCATAATTTAGTTAGAGTGGGCAGAGAAGGTCATTTATCCATAATTTAGTTAGAGTGGGCAGAGAAGGTCATTTATCCACCATTTAGTTAGAGTGGGCAGAGAAGGTCATTTATCCATAATTTAGTTAGAGTGGGCAGAGAAGGTCATTTATCCACCATTTAGTTAGAGTGGGCAGAGAAGGTCATTTATCCATAATTTAGTTAGAGTGGGCAGAGAAGGTCATTTATCCACCATTTAGTTAGAGTGGGCAGAGAAGGTCATTTATCCACCATTTAGTTAGAGTGGGCAGAGAAGGTCATTTATCCATCCTTTAGTTATTAGAGTGGACAGAGAAGGTGATTTTGAGGCAGCCCAGTTCTTTCCCCATAGCTCCCAGCACTCCTTGTACTCTGTAGTGTCCGTTGGTCAGCCAATAGGGCAGGTCAATGTCAGGGAGGTAGAAGTCTGACTCTGGTAGTGTGTATACCCCCTTAGAACAGACAGGAAATAGAGGTTTCAACCAATACACTTCCACTTCATCCCAAATGGCATCCTATACCCTATAAAGTGCACTACGTATGACCAAGGCCCATAGGGCTCTATTCAAAGGTAGTGCACCATGGTGGAAGTATATACAGGGATAAGGTGTCATTTGGGACACAGCCTTAGAGTAAAGCATGTTTTACTGAATAGAAAAGGTATGCACCCTCAGGAGAGAGAAAATAGGTCATTTGAACACAGTAGACATTGAGTAAACAGAAAAAAACGTATCCTTGAGGAAAAACAGAATGAGTACTGAGCAACAGAACGCTAAGTGCAAATGTTGAAAACATTCAGAGAACGTTTTGTTGTTAGGCTAGCTGCTGTTCAACAAACAGCACTCTGTTACCAATCCTTCACAGTGCTATCAACGGACATTCACTACATTGCACTGATGAGGATATGAAAGAGGGAAGTAGCCTAAGCGGTAACCACTGAATAACAGGTACGTTCTACATCACATACCATGTAGGAGTGTTGTGTTCAAAAGGCACCAAATGGAAGAAAATGGACAGATATGCCTATAGAGGGACCAGGAACAACCATGATCATTTTTCATAGCAAAATGGTTTCAAATGATTGTGCCCTAATGAACACTACCACAAACTCGAGATTCACAGCTTTAAAGGGACAGTGGCAGGGGATGGACTACAGTATAGACTCACAGCTTTAAAGGGACAGTGGCAGGGGATGAACTACAGTATAGACTCACAGCTTTAAAGGGACAGTGGCAGGGGATGGACTACAGTATAGACTCACAGCTTTAAAGGGACAGTGGCAGGGGATGGACTACAGTATAGACTCACAGCTTTAAAGGGACAGTGGCAGGGGATGGACTACAGTATAGACTCACAGCTTTAAAGGGACAGTGGCAGGGGATGGACTACAGTATAGACTCACAGCTTTAAAGGGACAGTGGCAGGGGATGGACTACAGTATAGACTCACAGCTTTAAAGGGACAGTGGACAGGGGATGGACTACAGTATAGACTCACAGCTTTAAAGGGACAGTGGCAGGGGATGGACTACAGTATAGACTCACAGCTTTAAAGGGACAGTGGCAGGGGATGGACTACAGTATAGACTCACAGCTTTAAAGGGACAGTGGCAGGGGATGGACTACAGTATAGACTCACAGCTCTAAAGGGACAGTGGCAGGGGATGGACTACAGTATAGACTCACAGCTTTAAAGGGACAGTGGCAGGGGATGGACTACAGTATAGACTCACAGCTTTAAAGGGACAGTGGCAGGGGATGGACTACAGTATAGACTCACAGCTTTAAAGGGACAGTGGCAGGGGATGGACTACAGTATAGACTCACAGCTTTAAAGGGACAGTGGCAGGGGATGGACTACAGTATAGACTCACAGCTTTAAAGGGACAGTGGCAGGGGATGGACTACAGTATAGACTCACAGCTTTAAAGGGACAGTGGCAGGGGATGAACTACAGTATAGACTCACAGCTTTAAAGGGACAGTGGCAGGGGATGGACTACAGTATAGACTCACAGCTTTGAAGGGACAGTGGCAGGGGATGAACTACAGTATAGACTCACAGCTTTAAAGGGACAGTGGCAGGGGATGGAATACAGTATAGACTCACAGCTTTAAAGGGACAGTGGCAGGGGATGGACTACAGTATAGACTCACAGCTTTAAAGGGACAGTGGCAGGGGATGGACTACAGTATAGACTCACAGCTTTAAAGGGACAGTGGACAGGGGATGGACTACAGTATAGACTCACAGCTTTAAAGGGACAGTGGCAGGGGATGCCGTAGGTGTGAAGAGGTTCAGGACAGTCCTGTCCTGCCGGTATCAGCTGATTGAGCAGGTCACAGCCGTCTGTGTAATGGCAGCTCCCTATCTCTTCCAGACATGGGACCGTGACCCAGAACCCTGCCACCTCCTTCTCCAGGGTCACATTCACCTAAAAGAGAAATATATAGGGCCAGTTAATTGGGATGTCTGGAAAAACATTGTAGGCTACAGTAACAGTGCACCTATCCACAAGGTAGGCCATCACAAGGTTACATTTACCTATGGACAAAATACTACTGTTTGACTTTTGACTGGCCAATATGCATCCTAAATAGGACCAGGATGTTATGAAAAACAAAGTATCAATAAAATAACAAGTGTCAATAAAACTATATGTTACAGTTGTACCACCAAGCGTGGCCAAGTGACCTAAAGAGGAGAAAATAAGACCAGTGCCAAGGTGTTTTAAAGCCGTGTCTAATGCCGAGCTATTCTTGACTTGAACATTGTGCCCTAGTCCTTTACAGCAAAGAAGAAACTGTTATATTCTTCCCTTGCAATGATGTCACCATTGGAATTCTGCAATGTTAGAAAGAATTCTGGGTAGGCTATTACTGCCCTACCAAGCTAAAAGGCAGTAACTGCTCATTTGGTCGAAAATTAGTTAATGTCATTTTTGCTACATTAAATACATGCTTAATCATGTAGACAAGTATCCTGCCTCTATTGTATTGTGTTCAGGAGAAAATATGGGGTCATGTTAGCAGTAACTGTATAAAGTTACTGTGAAACCAAGGTAAATAAATGCCATTTTTCTCAGTTCCACACTATGAGCAGTTACTGCCTTTTTACTTGGTAGGAAAGGAAAATGATAATCTGGCACTGTGATCTAAGAAATTGATTTCCAAGAAGAACAATTAAGTCACTCTTCTATGTGTAACAGTATAACTTTATGTCTGTCCCCTCGCCCCGACCCGGGTTCGACCCAGGGACCCTCTGCACACATCAACAACTGCCTCCCACGAAGAAGCATCGTTACCCATCGCTCCACAAAAGCCGCGGCCCTTGCAGAGCAAAGGGGAACCACTACTTCAATGTCTCAGAGCAAGTGACGTCACTGATTGAAACGCTATTAGCGCGCACCACCGCTAACTAGATAGCCATTTCATATCTGTTACACATGCATTGCATCAACTAAAGCAGAATGTCTAGTACGTTTGTTGCAAAAACTTTAAAATGCAACAATATTACACTGGTGCATTCTTGATCAGAACATTGCCAACACCACAGTCAATGCCATCCCTTCTCTTGTGAACTCTACATTGTAAGGGTGAGCATTGAATCAGGAAGTATACTGTACATTTCATATCTATTTGTGTCATCAGTGCAGCAGAATGGGGTTTATGTGGTGAGCTGCTCACATGAAGCTCATGGGATCAGTGAGTCAGACAAACCTTCCGCAGGCAAGTTTCTACCTGTTTAACAACACAACACCCAGAAGCACCCAGAACTACCCAGAGTCACCCAGAACTACCCAGAGCCCCCCAGAACTACCCAGAACTACCCAGAGCCACACAGAACTACCCAGAGCCACCCAGAACTACCCAGAGCCCCCCAGACACACGCAGAGCCAACAATAGACACACACAGACAAAGTGGAATAGGCTCTCACATGTCTGAATAGGCCTACAGACTGAAATGGCTAAGTAACAGCTTTCAATTCTTTTTCAGGAAGAACTGATGGTCTCTTATTTATTAGGGCTATAGTGTGTATAACTGGCTTTTATTGTGACCATTTTTATCCACCAAGAGCCTATTCATTCTATATATATGTATATATTAAAAAGACAGGCAATACCATATGCCTACCTCACTAGCTACCAGCGCTGTAAAGTCTTTAAGTAAAAATACTTTAAAGTACAACTTTAGTAGTTTTTGGGGATATCTGTACTATTGATATTGTTGACTACTTTTCCTTCGCTACATTCCTAAAACAAAATTATGTACATTTTACACCATACATTTTCCTTTAGCAGGACAGGAAAATTGCCTTATTCACACACTTATCAAGAGAACATCCTTGGTCATCCCTACTGCCCCTGATCTGGCGGACTCACTAAACACATGCTTTGTTTGTAAATGATGTTGGAGCATGTCCCTGGCTATCCGTAGATTTAAATTTAAAAAAATAAAAAGCAAATTCCACCTGGTTTGCTTTATATAAGGAATTTTAAATTATTTATACTTGTACTTTTACTCTTGATACTTAAGTATATTTTAGCAATTACATTTACTTTTGATACTTAAGTATTTTTAAATCCAAATACTTTTACTCAACTAGTATTTTACTGGGTCATTTTCACTTTTACTTGAGTAATTTTCTAACAAGGTATATTTACTTTTATTAACTATGACAATTGTGTACTTTTTCCACCACTACTAGCTACCTAAACAAATCAGTATACTTCATAAGTAATCAAATAGCATTCAAGGTCTCATTTGAGCATTTTAGGAGGAGACCCTTGGTGCATGCTGAGTACTAACAGCGAGGGGAGCGGCCAGCTCGACCGTTGTGTTCCCGGACGCACTGGCCGTCAGGTCCCCTGGAACTGTGATGGGGTCCGGGGACAGGGTTAGGGTCTTCAGAACCGCTGGGTCGTCTGGCTTACCGCAGTTCTCCCATGAGAACCCAAAGATCTGTGCAATAGTATTGAATAGTCTATGTTACTATACCATACATAATGAATTGATAGCGTAGGTTACTGAACAACATTTTAATACATTTACATATATTTCACTCGCCTTTGCAGAATATGCCGTGCGCGTTTTCTCGAAAACCAAAGCGTCATTCACCTGCATTACAATGCATAGTGTTATCACAGCAGCAATACAGTTCTTCATTGTGCTAATCTACTCTACAGCAGAACTATAAATAATTACGATTAATTCAAAATAACAGCAGAAATCGCGTAAACTAAGATTGTGCACGTTTTAAAAAGAATCGGTAACGACTGTGTCATAACACTTTGTGAGGCAATGCGGCAAAGATTTGTTTTCACATTTCAGTCCCACTTCCGTGTTTATCAACGCAAACTGGACGCTCGTCACGTGACAGACTCCATAAAGCGGGCGCAAATGTCAACGGACAAATCTTCATTGTTTCCCTCGCGCCTCTCTCCTTCTTCTCAAAACTCATTGTAGGGAAAGTCAGATAGGCGGGACCTCTGGCTCTCTCATCCAATGGGGTTTGAGAAGGAGGCGAGTGGAGAGAAGACGCGAGGAAATAAACAGTTGGGATCTTCCCACAGTCAGAAGTGTATTTACCAGATGCGTTAGAATATTACTATATTTACCAGATGTGTTAGTTTTCGTAATCAATTTAATCAATTTAATCCCGAACGTGATACCTCCAATCAGGAAATTGGTCTTAATTCTTTAGATTGATCAATTGTGATACAGGCTTTTATGAACAAATCGAATCCATAACCTGTCCCCAGCATAAAGACAATTCAGTGGTTGCCAGATGTAGTTCTAAAAACAGTAGCCAAACATCTCAGCAAAACACCCATCCATTAGTATCCAATCCAGGTTCCAAAACAAGCATATAGCATTGCAGCTAATCCCATTGGATAGGCTTCAATCAATCAATCAAGTTACCTATTTACAACAGCAGTTGTCACAAAGGCCTATACAGAAACCAAGCCTAAAACCCACGTGAATAAGCAACGCAGATGTGGAGGCTTAATTGGTTGCTAGCCTGAGGCACTGTATTTTGAAGACAACGTTTACACATATCTAGGGAGCTGGCCTATAGTTACAGTAGCAGACGTGTCAACGGGCAGCATCTTGTTCTGCAGTACTGTCATTCTGCTTCCCACCACCAGATGGAGGTGTCGTCTTTATTTCCTCACCTCCCTGTGAACACCATGGCATGGCCTACTCTCAGAGATTTCACATCGTAGACAATGCTGAAAGCAAAGTCCAGCAGTGTCTTGCATAAGTTGTTTTGAATTTAAATGTTAAATTCCTTTCAATGTTATTTTCTGATTGTATATAACACTATAGTAGTGTTTTTGTCAGTCATATACCTAGTCAGTCATATAGCCTATATCTAGTCAGTCATATAGCCTATACCTAGTCAGTCATATAGCCTTTATCTAGTCAGTCATATAGCCTTTATCTAGTCAGTCATATAGCCTTTATCTAGTCAGTCATATAGCCTTTATCTAGTCAGTCATATAGCCTATACCTAGTCAGTCATATAGCCTTTATCTAGTCAGTCATATAGCCTTTATCTAGTCAGTCATATAGCCTTTATCTAGTCAGTCATATAGCCTTTATCTAGTCAGTCATATAGCCTAAATGTCATGCACTGACAACATTTATCCCAGATAGGCAAAATATTGAAAATTTCTACAAGCTGACCAGGTTAATATTCTGCAGATGCATTAAGATATTTCTAGCAATGCAGCTCATGCAAACCATTGGATGAATGCAACATGCAGCGCCCTATACACACTCGCTGATTTAAATATATTCTGGTGGGACAGCTAATAACCCTGAGACAGCATAGTGACAGGGCTGGTGGGACAGCTAATAACCCTGAGACAGCATAGTGACAGGACTGGTGGGACAGCTAATAACCCTGAGACAGCATAGTGACAGGGCTGGTGGGACAGCTAATAACCCTGAGACAGCATAGTGACAGGGCTGGTGGGACAGCTAATAACCCTGAGACAGCATAGTGACAGGGCTGGTGGGACAGCTAATAACCCTGAGACAGCATAGTGACAGGGCTGGTGGGACAGCTAATAACCCTGAGACAGCATAGTGACAGGACTGGTGGGACAGCATAGTGACAGGACTGGTGGGACAGCATAGTGACAGGGCTGGTGGGACAGCATAGTGACAGGACTGGTGAGACAGCATAGTGACAGGACTGGTGAGACAGCATAGTGACAGGGCTGGTGGAACAGCAAATTGACAGGACTGGTGGGACAGCTAATAGCCCTGAGACAGCATATTAACAGGACTGGTGGGACAACATAGTGACAGGACTGGTGGGACAGCATAGTGACAGGACTGGTGGGACAGCTAATAACACTGAGACAGCATAGTGACAGGACTGGTGAGAGAGCATAGTGACAGGACTGGTGGGACAGCATAGTGACAGGACTGGTGAGACAGCATAGTGACAGGACTGGTGGGACAGCATAGTGACAGGACTGGTGGAACAGCAAATTGACAGGGCTGGTGGGACAGCTAATAGCCCTGAGACAGCATATTAACAGGACTGGTGGGACAACATAGTGACAGGACTGGTGGGACAGCATAGTGACAGGACTGGTGGGACAGCATAGTGACAGGACTGGTGGGACAGCTAATAGCCCTGAGACAGCATAGTGACAGGACTGGTGAGACATCATAGTGACAGGACTGGTGAGACAGCATAGTGACAGGGCTGGTGGGACAGCATAGTGACAGGGCTGGTGGGACAGCATAGTGACAGGACTGGTGAGACAGCATAGTGACAGGGCTGGTGAGACAGCATAGTGACAGGGCTGGTGGGACAGCTAATAACCCTGAGACAGCATAGTGACAGGACTGGTGAGACAGGATAGTGACAGGACTGGTGAGACAGCATAGTGACAGGGCTGGTGGGACAGCTAATAGCCCTGAGACAGCATAGTGACAGGACTGGTGGGACAGCTAATAACCCTGAGACAGCATAGTGACAGGACTGGTGGGACAGCTAATAACCCTGAGACAGCATAGTGACAGGGCTGGTGGGACAGCTAATAACCCTGAGACAGCATAGTGACAGGACTGGTGGGACAGCATAGTGACAGGACTGGTGGGACAGCATAGTGACAGGACTGGTGAGACAGCATAGTGACAGGACTGGTGGGACAGCTAATAGCCCTGAGACAGCATAGTGACAGGACTGGTGAGACAGCATAGTGACAGGACTGGTGAGACAGCATAGTGACAGGGCTGGTGGGACAGCATAGTGACAGGGCTGGTGGGACAGCATAGTGACAGGACTGGTGAGACAGCATAGTGACAGGGCTGGTGAGACAGCATAGTGACAGGGCTGGTGGGACAGCTAATAACCCTGAGACAGCATAGTGACAGGACTGGTGAGACAGCATAGTGACAGGACTGGTGAGACAGCATAGTGACAGGGCTGGTGGGACAGCTAATAACCCCGAGACAGCATAGTGACAGGGCTGGTGGGACAGCTAATAACCCTGAGACAGCATAGTGACAGGACTGGTGGGACAGCATAGTGACAGGACTGGTGGGACAGCATAGTGACAGGACTGGTGGGACAGCATAGTGACAGGACTGGTGAGACAGCATAGTGACAGGACTGGTGAGACAGCATAGTGACAGGGCTGGTCGAACAGCAAATTGACAGGGCTGGTGGGACAGCTAATAGCCTGAGACAGCATTTTAACAGGACTGGTGGGACAACATAGTGACAGGACTGGTGGGACAGCATAGTGACAGGACTGGTGGGACAGCATGTGACAGGACTGGTGGGACAGCTAATAGCCTGAGACAGCATAGTGACAGGACTGGTGAGACAGCATAGTGACAGGACTGGTGAGACAGCATAGTGACAGGGCTGGTGGGACAGCTAATAGCCCTGAGACAGCATAGTGACAGGACTGGTGGGACAGCTAATAACCCTGAGACAGCATAGTGACAGGGCTGGTGGGACAGCTAACCCTGAGACAGCATAGTGACAGGACTGGTGGGACAGCATGGTGACAGGACTGGTGGGACAGCATAGTGACAGGACTGGTGAGACAGCATAGTGACAGGACTGGTGGGACAGCTAATAACCCTGAGACAGCATAGTGACAGGACTAGTGAGACAGCATAGTGACAGGACTGGTGAGACAGCATAGTGACAGGGCTGGTGGGACAGCTAATAGCCCTGAGACAGCATAGTGACAGGACTGGTGGGACAGCTAATAACCCTGAGACAGCATAGTGACAGGACTGGTGGGACAGCTAATAACCCTGAGACAGCATAGTGACAGGGCTGGTGGGACAGCTAATAACCCTGAGACAGCATAGTGACAGGACTGGTGGGACAGCATAGTGACAGGACTGGTGGGACAGCATAGTGACAGGACTGGTGAGACAGCATAGTGACAGGACTGGTGGGACAGCTAATAACCCTGAGACAGCATAGTGACAGGACTGGTGGGACAGCTAATAACCCTGAGACAGCATAGTGACAGGGCTGGTGGGACAGCTAATAACCTGAGACAGCATAGTGACAGGACTGGTGGGACAGCATAAACAGTGACAGGACTGGTGGGACAGCATAGTGACAGGACTGGTGAGACAGCATAGTGACAGGACTGGTGGGACAGCTAATAGCCCTGAGACAGCATAGTGACAGGACTGGTGAGACAGCATAGTGACAGGACTGGTGAGACAGCATAGTGACAGGGCTGGTGGGACAGCATAGTGACAGGGCTGGTGGGACAGCATAGTGACAGGACTGGTGAGACAGCATAGTGACAGGGCTGGTGAGACAGCATAGTGACAGGGCTGGTGGGACAGCTAATAACCCTGAGACAGCATAGTGACAGGACTGGTGAGACAGCATAGTGACAGGACTGGTGAGACAGCATAGTGACAGGGCTGGTGGGACAGCTAATAACCCCGAGACAGCATAGTGACAGGGCTGGTGGGATAGCTAATAACCCTGAGACAGCATAGTGACAGGGCTGGTGGGACAGCTAATAACCCTGAGACAGCATAGTGACAGGACTGGTGGGACAGCATAGTGACAGGACTGGTGGGACAGCATAGTGACAGGACTGGTGGGACAGCATAGTGACAGGACTGGTGAGACAGCATAGTGACAGGACTGGTGAGACAGCATAGTGACAGGGCTGGTCGAACAGCAAATTGACAGGGCTGGTGGGACAGCTAATAGCCCTGAGACAGCATATTAACAGGACTGGTGGGACAACATAGTGACAGGACTGGTGGGACAGCATAGTGACAGGACTGGTGGGACAGCATAGTGACAGGACTGGTGGGACAGCTAATAGCCCTGAGACAGCATAGTGACAGGACTGGTGAGACAGCATAGTGACAGGACTGGTGAGACAGCATAGTGACAGGGCTGGTGGGACAGCTAATAGCCCTGAGACAGCATAGTGACAGGACTGGTGGGACAATAACCCTGAGACAGCATAGTGACAGGACTGGTGGGACAGCATAGTGACAGGACTGGTGGGACAGCATAGTGACAGGACTGGTGAGACAGCATAGTGACAGGACTGGTGGGACAGCCAATAACCCTGAGACAGCATAGTGACAGGACTGGTGAGACAGCATAGTGACAGGACTGGTGAGACAGCATAGTGACAGGGCTGGTGGGACAGCTAATAGCCCTGAGACAGCATAGTGACAGGACTGGTGGGACAGCTAATAACCCTGAGACAGCATAGTGACAGGACTGGTGGGACAGCTAATAACCCTGAGACAGCATAGTGACAGGGCTGGTGGGACAGCTAATAACCCTGAGACAGCATAGTGACAGGACTGGTGGGACAGCATAGTGACAGGACTGGTGGGACAGCATAGTGACAGGACTGGTGAGACAGCATAGTGACAGGACTGGTGGGACAGCTAATAACCCTGAGACAGCATAGTGACAGGACTGGTGAGACAGCATAGTGACAGGACTGGTGGGACAGCATAGTGACAGGACTGGTGGGACAGCATAGTGACAGGACTGGTGAGACAGCATAGTGACAGGACTGGTGAGACAGCATAGTGACAGGGCTGGTGGGACAGCATAATAACCCTGGTGAGACAGCATAGTGACAGGACTGGTGGGACAGCATAGTGACAGGACTGGTGGGACAGCAGCGTAGTGACAGGACTGGTGAGACAGCATAGTGACAGGACTGGTGAGACAGCATAGTGACCTGTTGGGACAGCATAGTGACAGGACTGGTGGGACAGCATAGTGACAGGACTGGTGGGACAGCTAGTGACAGGGCTGGTGGGACAGCTAATAACCCTGAGACAGCATAGTGACAGGACTGGTGGAACAGCATAGTGACAGGACTGGTGAGACAGCATAGTGACAGGACTGGTGAGACAGCTAATAGAGACAGCATAGTGACAGGGCTGGTGGGACAGCATAGTGACAGGACTGTTGGGACAGCTAATAGCCCTGAGACAGCATAGTGACAGGGCTGGTGGGACAGCATAGTGACAGGACTGGTGAGACAGCATAGTGACAGGACTGGTGAGACAGCATAGTGACAGGACTGGTGGGACAGCATAGTGACAGGACTGGTGAGACAGCATAGTGACAGGACTGGTGAGACAGCATAGTGACAGGGCTGGTGGAACAGCAAATTGACAGGGCTGGTGGGACAGCTAATAGCCCTGAGACAGCATAGTGACAGGACTGGTGGGACAGCTAATAACCCTGAGACAGCATAGTGACAGGACTGGTGGGACAGCTAATAACCCCGAGACATTATAGTGACAGGGCTGGTGGGATAGCTAATAACCATGAGACAGCATAGTGACAGGGCTGGTGGGACAGCTAATAACCCTGAGACAGCATAGTGACAGGACTGGTGGGACAGCATAGTGACAGGACTGGTGGGACAGCATAGTGACAGGACTGGTGAGACAGCATAGTGACAGGACTGGTGAGACAGCATAGTGACAGGGCTGGTCGAACAGCAAATTGACAGGGCTGGTGGGACAGCTAATAGCCCTGAGACAGCATATTAACAGGACTGGTGGGACAACATAGTGACAGGACTGGTGGGACAGCATAGTGACAGGACTGGTGGGACAGCATAGTGACAGGACTGGTGGGACAGCTAATAGCCCTGAGACAGCATAGTGACAGGACTGGTGAGACAGCATAGTGACAGGACTGGTGAGACAGCATAGTGACAGGGCTGGTGGGACAGCTAATAGCCCTGAGACAGCATAGTGACAGGACTGGTGGGACAGCTAATAACCCTGAGACAGCATAGTGACAGGACTGGTGGGACAGCATAGTGACAGGACTGGTGGGACAGCATAGTGACAGGACTGGTGAGACAGCATAGTGACAGGACTGGTGGGACAGCTAATAACCCTGAGACAGCATAGTGACAGGACTGGTGAGACAGCATAGTGACAGGACTGGTGAGACAGCATAGTGACAGGACTGGTGGACAGCAATGACAGGACTGGTGAGACAGCATAGTGACAGGACTGGTGGGACAGCATAGTAACCCTGAGACAGCATAGTGACAGGACTGGTGGGACAGCATAGTGACAGGACTGGTGACACAGCATAGTGACAGGGCTGGTGAGACAGCATAGTGACAGGGCTGGTGGGACAGCTAATAACCCTGAGACAGCATAGTGACAGGACTGGTGAGACAGCACAGTGACAGGACTGGTGAGACAGCATAGTGACAGGGCTGGTGGGACAGCTAATAGCCCTGAGACAGCATAGTGACAGGACTGGTGGGACAGCTAATAACCCTGAGACAGCATAGTGGCAGGACTGGTGGGACAGCTAATAACCCTGAGACAGCATAGTGACAGGGCTTGTGGGACAGCTAATAACCCTGAGACAGCATAGTGACAGGACTGGTGGGACAGCATAGTGACAGGACTGGTGGGACAGCATAGTGACAGGACTGGTGAGACAGCATAGTGACAGGACTGGTGGGACAGCTAATAACCCTGAGACAGTATAGTGACAGGACTGGTGAGACAGCATAGTGACAGGACTGGTGGGACAGCATAGTGACAGGACTGGTGGGACAGCATAGTGACAGGACTGGTGAGACAGCATAGTGACAGGCCTGGTGAGACAGCATAGTGACAGGGCTGGTGGGACAGCTAATAACCCTGAGACAGCATAGTGACAGGACTGGTGGGACAGCATAGTGACAGGACTGGTGGGACAGCATAGTGACAGGACTGGTGGGACAGCATAGTGACAGGACTGGTGAGACAGCATAGTGACAGGACTGGTGAGACAGCATAGTGAGACAGCATAGTGACAGGACTGGTGAGACAGCATAGTGACAGGACTGGTGGGACAGCAATTGACAGGGCTGGTGGGACAGCTAATAGCCCTGAGACAGCATAGTGACAGGACTGGTGGAACAGCATAGTGACAGGACTGGTGAGACAGCATAGTGACAGGACTGGTGGGACAGCTAATAGCCCTGAGACAGCATAGTGACAGGGCTGGTGGGACAGCATAGTGACAGGACTGGTGGGACAGCATAGTGACAGGACTGGTGGGACAGCTAATAGCCCTGAGACAGACAGGTGGGAGACAGCATAGTGACAGGACTGGTGAGACAGCATAGTGACAGGACTGGTGAGACAGCATAGTGACAGGACTGGTGAGACAGCATAGTGACAGGACTGGTGAGACAGCATAGTGACACGGCTGGTGGAACAGCAAATTGACAGGGCTGGTGGGACAGCTAATAGCCCTGAGACAGCATAGTGACAGGACTGGTGGGACAGCTAATAACCCTGAGACAGCATAGTGACAGGACTGGTGGGACAGCTAATAACCCTGAGACAGCATAGTGACAGGGCTGGTGGGACAGCTACTGGTGAGACAGCATAGTGACAGGGCTGGTGGGACAGCTAATAACCCTGAGACAGCATAGTGACAGGACTGGTGAGACAGCATAGTGACAGGACTGGTGGGACAGCTAATAACCCTGAGACAGCATAGTGACAGGACTGGTGGAACAGCATAGTGACAGGACTGGTGGGACAGCTAATAACCCTGAGACAGCATAGTGACAGGACTGGTGAGGAGCATAGTGACAGGACTGGTGGGACAGCTAATAACCCTGAGACAGCATAGTGACAGGACTGGTGGAACAGCATAGTGACAGGACTGGTGGGACAGCATAGTGACAGGACTGGTGAGACAGCATAGTGACAGGACTGGTGGGACAGCTAATAACCCTGAGACAGCATAGTGACAGGACTGGTGGGACAGCTAATAACCCTGAGACAGCATAGTGACAGGACTGGTGAGAGAGCATAGTGACAGGACTGGTGGGACAGCTAATAACCCTGAGACAGCATAGTGACAGGACTGGTGGAACAGCATAGTGACAGGACTGGTGGGACAGCTAATAACCCTGAGACAGCATAGTGACAGGACTGGTGAGACAGCATAGTGACAGGACTGGTGGGACAGCTAATAACCCTGAAACAGCAGGACTGGTGAGACAGCTAGTGACAGGACTGGTGGAACAGCATAGTGACAGGACTGGTGGGACAGCTAGTGACAGGACCTGAGACAGCATAGTGACAGGACTGGTGGGACAGCATAATGACAGGGCTGTTGGGACAGCATAGTGACAGGACTGGTGAGACAGCATAATGACAGGACTGGTGGGACAGCATAGTGACAGGGCTGGTGGGACAGCTAATAACCCTGAGACAGCATAGTGACAGGACTGGTGGGACAGCTAATAACCCTGAGACAGCATAGTGACAGGACTGGTGAGACAGCATAGTGACAGGACTGGTGGGACAGCATAGTGACAGGACTGGTGAGACAGCATAGTGACAGGACTGGTGAGACAGCATAGTGACAGGACTGGTGAGACAGCATAGTGACAGGGCTGGTGAGACAGCATAGTGACAGGGCTGGTGGGACAGCATAGTGACAGGACTGGTGAGACAGCATAGTGACAGGGCTGGTGAGACAGCATAGTGACAGGGCTGGTGGGACAGCTAATAACCCTGAGACAGCATAGTGACAGGACTGGTGAGACAGCACAGTGACAGGACTGGTGAGACAGCATAGTGACAGGGCTGGTGGGACAGCTAATAGCCCTGAGACAGCATAGTGACAGGACTGGTGGGACAGCTAATAACCCTGAGACAGCATAGTGGCAGGACTGGTGGGACAGCTAATAACCCTGAGACAGCATAGTGACAGGACTGGTGGAACAGCATAGTGACAGGACTGGTGGGACAGCTAATAACCCTGAGACAGCATAGTGACAGGACTGGTGAGAGAGCATAGTGACAGGACTGGTGGGACAGCTAATAACCCTGAGACAGCATAGTGACAGGACTGGTGGGACAGCATAGTGACAGGACTGGTGGGACAGCCCTGAGACAGCATAGTGACAGGACTGGTGGGACAGCTAATAACCCTGAGACAGCATAGTGACAGGACTGGTGGGACAGCTAATAACCCTGAGACAGCATAGTGACAGGACTGGTGAGAGAGCTGGTGGGGGACAGCTAATAACCCTGAGACAGCATAGTGACAGGACTGGTGGAACAGCATAGTGACAGGACTGGTGGGACAGCTAATAACCCTGAGACAGCATAGTGACAGGACTGGTGAGAGAGCATAGTGACAGGACTGGTGGGACAGCTAATAACCCTGAAACAGCATAGTGACAGGACTGGTGGAACAGCATAGTGACAGGACTGGTGGGACAGCTAATAACCCTGAGACAGCATAGTGACAGGACTGGTGGGACAGCATAGTGACAGGGCTGTTGGGACAGCATAGTGACAGGACTGGTGAGACAGCATAGTGACAGGACTGGTGGGACAGCTAATTGACAGGGCTGGTGGGACAGCTAATAGCCCTGAGACAGCATAGTGACAGGACTGGTGGGACAGCTAATAACCCTGAGACAGCATAGTGACAGGACTGGTGAGACAGCATAGTGACAGGACTGGTGGGACAGCATAGTGACAGGACTGGTGAGACAGCATAGTGACAGGACTGGTGAGACAGCATAGTGACAGGACTGGTGAGACAGCATAGTGACAGGGCTGGTGAGACAGCATAGTGACAGGGCTGGTGGGACAGCATAGTGACAGGACTGGTGAGACAGCATAGTGACAGGGCTGGTGAGACAGCATAGTGACAGGGCTGGTGGGACAGCTAATAACCCTGAGACAGCATAGTGACAGGACTGGTGAGACAGCACAGTGACAGGACTGGTGAGACAGCATAGTGACAGGGCTGGTGGGACAGCTAATAGCCCTGAGACAGCATAGTGACAGGACTGGTGGGACAGCTAATAACCCTGAGACAGCATAGTGGCAGGACTGGTGGGACAGCTAATAACCCTGAGACAGCATAGTGACAGGGCTTGTGGGACAGCTAATAACCCTGAGACAGCATAGTGACAGGACTGGTGGGACAGCATAGTGACAGGACTGGTGGGACAGCATAGTGACAGGACTGGTGAGACAGCATAGTGACAGGACTGGTGGGACAGCTAATAACCCTGAGACAGTATAGTGACAGGACTGGTGAGACAGCATAGTGACAGGACTGGTGGGACAGCATAGTGACAGGACTGGTGGGACAGCATAGTGACAGGACTGGTGAGACAGCATAGTGACAGGCCTGGTGAGACAGCATAGTGACAGGGCTGGTGGGACAGCTAATAACCCTGAGACAGCATAGTGACAGGACTGGTGGGACAGCATAGTGACAGGACTGGTGGGACAGCATAGTGACAGGACTGGTGGGACAGCATAGTGACAGGACTGGTGAGACAGCATAGTGACAGGACTGGTGAGACAGCATAGTGACAGGGCTGTTGGGACAGCATAGTGACAGGACTGGTGAGACAGCATAGTGACAGGACTGGTGGGACAGCTAATTGACAGGGCTGGTGGGACAGCTAATAGCCCTGAGACAGCATAGTGACAGGACTGGTGGAACAGCATAGTGACAGGACTGGTGAGACAGCATAGTGACAGGACTGGTGGGACAGCTAATAGCCCTGAGACAGCATAGTGACAGGGCTGGTGGGACAGCATAGTGACAGGACTGGTGGGACAGCATAGTGACAGGACTGGTGGGACAGCTAATAGCCCTGAGACAGCATAGTGACAGGACTGGTGAGACAGCATAGTGACAGGACTGGTGAGACAGCATAGTGACAGGACTGGTGAGACAGCATAGTGACAGGACTGGTGAGACAGCATAGTGACAGGGCTGGTGGAACAGCAAATTGACAGGGCTGGTGGGACAGCTAATAGCCCTGAGACAGCATAGTGACAGGACTGGTGGGACAGCTAATAACCCTGAGACAGCATAGTGACAGGACTGGTGGGACAGCTAATAACCCTGAGACAGCATAGTGACAGGGCTGGTGGGAGAGCTAATATCCCTGAGACAGCATAGTGACAGGGCTGGTGGGACAGCTAATAACCCTGAGACAGCATAGTGACAGGACTGGTGAGACAGCATAGTGACAGGGCTGGTGAGACAGCATAGTGACAGGGCTGGTGGGACAGCTAATAACCCTGAGACAGCATAGTGACAGGACTGGTGAGACAGCACAGTGACAGGACTGGTGAGACAGCATAGTGACAGGGCTGGTGGGACAGGTGAGACAGCATAGTGACAGGACTGGTGGGACAGCTAATAACCCTGAGACAGCATAGTGGCAGGACTGGTGGGACAGCTAATAACCCTGAGACAGCATAGTGACAGGGCTGGTGGGACAGCTAATAACCCTGAGACAGCATAGTGACAGGACTGGTGGGACAGCATAGTGACAGGACTGGTGGGACAGCATAGTGACAGGACTGGTGAGACAGCATAGTGACAGGACTGGTGGGACAGAATAACCCTGAGACAGTATAGTGACAGGACTGGTGAGACAGCACAGGACTGGTGGGACAGCATAGTGACAGGACTGGTGGGACAGCATAGTGACAGGACTGGTGAGACAGCATAGTGACAGGACTGGTGAGACAGCATAGTGACAGGGCTGGTGGGACAGCTAATAACCCTGAGACAGCATAGTGACAGGACTGGTGGGACAGCATAGTGACAGGACTGGTGGGACAGCATAGTGACAGGACTGGTGGGACAGCATAGTGACAGGACTGGTGAGACAGCATAGTGACAGGACTGGTGAGACAGCATAGTGACAGGGCTGTTGGGACAGCATAGTGACAGGACTGGTGAGACAGCATAGTGACAGGACTGGTGGGACAGCTAATTGAGACAGGGCTGGTGGGACAGGACCCTGAGACAGCATAGTGACAGGACTGGTGGGACAGCATAGTGACAGGACTGGTGAGACAGCATAGTGACAGGACTGGTGGGACAGCTAATAGCCCTGAGACAGCATAGTGACAGGACTGGTGAGACAGCATAGTGACAGGACTGGTGAGACAGCATAGTGACAGGACTGGTGAGACAGCATAGTGACAGGACTGGTGAGACAGCATAGTGACAGGGCTGGTGGAACAGCAAATTGACAGGGCTGGTGGGACAGCTAATAGCCCTGAGACAGCATAGTGACAGGACTGGTGGGACAGCAGAGACAGCATAGTGACAGGACTGGTGGGACAGCTAATAACCCTGAGACAGCATAGTGACAGGGCTGGTGGGAGAGCTAATATCCCTGAGACAGCATAGTGACAGGGCTGGTGGGACAGCTAATAACCCTGAGACAGCATAGTGACAGGACTGGTGAGACAGCATAGTGACAGGGCTGGTGAGACAGCATAGTGACAGGGCTGGTGGGACAGCTAATAACCCTGAGACAGCATAGTGACAGGACTGGTGAGACAGCACAGTGACAGGACTGGTGAGACAGCATAGTGACAGGGCTGGTGGGACAGCTAATAGCCCTGAGACAGCATAGTGACAGGACTGGTGGGACAGCTAATAACCCTGAGACAGCATAGTGGCAGGACTGGTGGGACAGCTAATAACCCTGAGACAGCATAGTGACAGGGCTTGTGGGACAGCTAATAACCCTGAGACAGCATAGTGACAGGACTGGTGGGACAGCATAGTGACAGGACTGGTGGGACAGCATAGTGACAGGACTGGTGAGACAGCATAGTGACAGGACTGGTGGGACAGCTAATAACCCTGAGACAGTATAGTGACAGGACTGGTGAGACAGCATAGTGACAGGACTGGTGGGACAGCATAGTGACAGGACTGGTGGGACAGCATAGTGACAGGACTGGTGAGACAGCATAGTGACAGGCCTGGTGAGACAGCATAGTGACAGGGCTGGTGGGACAGCTAATAACCCTGAGACAGCATAGTGACAGGACTGGTGGGACAGCATAGTGACAGGACTGGTGGGACAGCATAGTGACAGGACTGGTGGGACAGCATAGTGACAGGACTGGTGAGACAGCATAGTGACAGGACTGGTGAGACAGCATAGTGACAGGGCTGTTGGGACAGCATAGTGACAGGACTGGTGAGACAGCATAGTGACAGGACTGGTGGGACAGCTAATTGACAGGGCTGGTGGGACAGCTAATAGCCCTGAGACAGCATAGTGACAGGACTGGTGGAACAGCATAGTGACAGGACTGGTGAGACAGCATAGTGACAGGACTGGTGAGACAGCTAATAGCCCTGAGACAGCATAGTGACAGGGCTGGTGGGACAGCATAGTGACAGGACTGGTGGGACAGCATAGTGACAGGACTGGTGGGACAGCTAATAGCCCTGACAGACAGCATAGTGACAGGACTGGTGAGGACAGCATAGTGACAGGACTGGTGAGACAGCATAGTGACAGGACTGGTGAGACAGCATAGTGACAGGACTGGTGAGACAGCATAGTGACAGGGCTGGTGGAACAGCAAATTGACAGGGCTGGTGGGACAGCTAATAGCCCTGAGACAGCATAGTGACAGGACTGGTGGGACAGCTACCCTGAGACAGCATAGTGACAGGACTGGTGGGACAGCTAATAACCCTGAGACAGCATAGTGACAGGGCTGGTGGGAGAGCTAATATCCCTGAGACAGCATAGTGACAGGGCTGGTGGGACAGCTAATAACCCTGAGACAGCATAGTGACAGGACTGGTGAGACAGCATAGTGACAGGGCTGGTGAGACAGCATAGTGACAGGGCTGGTGGGACAGCTAATAACCCTGAGACAGCATAGTGACAGGACTGGTGAGACAGCACAGTGACAGGACTGGTGAGACAGCATAGTGACAGGGCTGGTGGGACAGCTAATAGCCCTGAGACAGCATAGTGACAGGACTGGTGGGACAGCTAATAACCCTGAGACAGCATAGTGGCAGGACTGGTGGGACAGCTAATAACCCTGAGACAGCATAGTGACAGGGCTTGTGGGACAGCTAATAACCCTGAGACAGCATAGTGACAGGACTGGTGGGACAGCATAGTGACAGGACTGGTGGGACAGCATAGTGACAGGACTGGTGAGACAGCATAGTGACAGGACTGGTGGGACAGCTAATAACCCTGAGACAGTATAGTGACAGGACTGGTGAGACAGCATAGTGACAGGACTGGTGGGACAGCATAGTGACAGGACTGGTGGGACAGCATAGTGACAGGACTGGTGAGACAGCATAGTGACAGGCCTGGTGAGACAGCATAGTGACAGGGCTGGTGGGACAGCTAATAACCCTGAGACAGCATAGTGACAGGACTGGTGGGACAGCATAGTGACAGGACTGGTGGGACAGCATAGTGACAGGACTGGTGGGACAGCATAGTGACAGGACTGGTGAGACAGCATAGTGACAGGACTGGTGAGACAGCATAGTGACAGGGCTGTTGGGACAGCATAGTGACAGGACTGGTGAGACAGCATAGTGACAGGACTGGTGGGACAGCTAATTGACAGGGCTGGTGGGACAGCTAATAGCCCTGAGACAGCATAGTGACAGGACTGGTGGAACAGCATAGTGACAGGACTGGTGAGACAGCATAGTGACAGGACTGGTGAGACAGCTAATAGCCCTGAGACAGCATAGTGACAGGGCTGGTGGGACAGCATAGTGACAGGACTGGTGGGACAGCATAGTGACAGGACTGGTGGGACAGCTAATAGCCCTGAGACAGCATAGTGACAGGACTGGTGAGACAGCATAGTGACAGGACTGGTGAGACAGCATAGTGACAGGACTGGTGAGACAGCATAGTGACAGGGCTGGTGGAACAGCAAATTGACAGGGCTGGTGGGACAGCTAATAGCCCTGAGACAGCATAGTGACAGGACTGGTGGGACAGCTAATAACCCTGAGACAGCATAGTGACAGGACTGGTGGGACAGCTAATAACCCTGAGACAGCATAGTGACAGGGCTGGTGGGACAGCTAATAACCCTGAGACAGCATAGTGACAGGGCTGGTGGGACTGGTGAGACAGCATAGTGACAGGACTGGTGAGACAGCATAGTGACAGGGCTGGTGAGACAGCATAGTGACAGGGCTGGTGGGACAGCTAATAACCCTGAGACAGCATAGTGACAGGACTGGTGAGACAGCATAGTGACAGGACTGGTGAGACAGCATAGTGACAGGGCTGGTGGGACAGCTAATAGCCCTGAGACAGCATAGTGACAGGACTGGTGGGACAGCTAATAACCCTGAGACAGCATAGTGACAGGACTGGTGGGACAGCTAATAACCCTGAGACAGCATAGTGACAGGGCTGGTGGGACAGCTAATAACCCTGAGACAGCATAGTGACAGGACTGGTGGGACAGCATAGTGACAGGACTGGTGGGACAGCATAGTGACAGGACTGGTGAGACAGCATAGTGACAGGACTGGTGGGACAGCTAATAACCCTGAGACAGTATAGTGACAGGACTGGTGAGACAGCATAGTGACAGGACTGGTGGGACAGCATAGTGACAGGACTGGTGGGACAGCTAACAGGACTGGTGAGACAGCATAGTGACAGGCCTGGTGGAACAGCATAGTGACAGGGCTGGTGGGACAGCTAATAACCCTGAGACAGCATAGTGACAGGACTGGTGGGACAGCATAGTGACAGGACTGGTGGGACAGCATAGTGACAGGACTGGTGGGACAGCATAGTGACAGGACTGGTGGGACAGCTAATAGCCCTGAGACAGCATAGTGACAGGACTGGTGAGACAGCATAGTGACAGGACTGGTGAGACAGCATAGTGACAGGACTGGTGAGACAGCATAGTGACAGGGCTGGTGGAACAGCAAATTGACAGGGCTGGTGGGACAGCTAATAGCCCTGAGACAGCATAGTGACAGGACTGGTGGGACAGCTAATAACCCTGAGACAGCATAGTGACAGGACTGGTGGGACAGCTAATAACCCTGAGACAGCATAGTGACAGGGCTGGTGGGAGAGCTAATATCCCTGAGACAGCATAGTGACAGGGCTGGTGGGACAGCTAATAACCCTGAGACAGCATAGTGACAGGACTGGTGAGACAGCATAGTGACAGGGCTGGTGAGACAGCATAGTGACAGGGCTGGTGGGACAGCTAATAACCCTGAGACAGCATAGTGACAGGACTGGTGAGACAGCACAGTGACAGGACTGGTGAGACAGCATAGTGACAGGGCTGGTGGGACAGCTAATAGCCCTGAGACAGCATAGTGACAGGACTGGTGGGACAGCTAATAACCCTGAGACAGCATAGTGGCAGGACTGGTGGGACAGCTAATAACCCTGAGACAGCATAGTGACAGGGCTTGTGGGACAGCTAATAACCCTGAGACAGCATAGTGACAGGACTGGTGGGACAGCATAGTGACAGGACTGGTGGGACAGCATAGTGACAGGACTGGTGAGACAGCATAGTGACAGGACTGGTGGGACAGCTAATAACCCTGAGACAGTATAGTGACAGGACTGGTGAGACAGCATAGTGACAGGACTGGTGGGACAGCATAGTGACAGGACTGGTGGGACAGCATAGTGACAGGACTGGTGAGACAGCATAGTGACAGGCCTGTGAGACAGCATAGTGACAGGGCTGGTGGGACAGCTAATAACCCTGAGACAGCATAGTGACAGGACTGGTGGGACAGCATAGTGACAGGACTGGTGGGACAGCATAGTGACAGGACTGGTGGGACAGCATAGTGACAGGACTGGTGAGACAGCATAGTGACAGGACTGGTGAGACAGCATAGTGACAGGGCTGGTGGGACAGCATAGTGACAGGACTGGTGAGACAGCATAGTGACAGGACTGGTGGGACAGCTAATACAGGGCTGGTGGGACAGCTAATAGCCCTGAGACAGCATAGTGACAGGACTGGTGGAACAGCATAGTGACAGGACTGGTGAGACAGCATAGTGACAGGACTGGTGAGACAGCTAATAGCCCTGAGACAGCATAGTGACAGGGCTGGTGGGACAGCATAGTGACAGGACTGGTGGGACAGCATAGTGACAGGACTGGTGGGACAGCTAATAGCCCTGAGACAGCATAGTGACAGGACTGGTGAGACAGCATAGTGACAGGACTGGTGAGACAGCATAGTGACAGGACTGGTGAGACAGCATAGTGACAGGACTGGTGAGACAGCATAGTGACAGGACTGGTGGAACAGCAAATTGACAGGGCTGGTGGGACAGCTAATAGCCCTGAGACAGCATAGTGACAGGACTGGTGGGACAGCAATAACCCTGAGACAGCATAGTGACAGGACTGGTGGGACAGCTAATAACCCTGAGACAGCATAGTGACAGGGCTGGTGGGAGAGCTAATATCCCTGAGACAGCATAGTGACAGGGCTGGTGGGACAGCTAATAACCCTGAGACAGCATAGTGACAGGACTGGTGAGACAGCATAGTGACAGGACTGGTGAGACAGCATAGTGACAGGGCTGGTGGGACAGCTAATAACCCTGAGACAGCATAGTGACAGGACTGGTGAGACAGCACAGTGACAGGACTGGTGAGACAGCATAGTGACAGGACTGGTGGGACAGCTAATAGCCCTGAGACAGCATAGTGACAGGACTGGTGGGACAGCTAATAACCCTGAGACAGCATAGTGACAGGACTGGTGGGACAGCATAATAACCCTGAGACAGCATAGTGACAGGGCTGGTGGGACAGCTAATAACCCTGAGACAGCATAGTGACAGGACTGGTGGGACAGCATAGTGACAGGACTGGTGGGACAGCATAGTGACAGGACTGGTGAGACAGCATAGTGACAGGACTGGTGAGACAGCATAGTGACAGGCCTGGTGAGACAGCATAGTGACAGGGCTGGTGGGACAGCTAATAACCCTGAGACAGCATAGTGACAGGACTGGTGGGACAGCATAGTGACAGGACTGGTGGGACAGCATAGTGACAGGACTGGTGGGACAGCATAGTGACAGGACTGGTGAGACAGCATAGTGACAGGACTGGTGAGACAGCATAGTGACAGGGCTGTTGGGACAGCATAGTGACAGGACTGGTGAGACAGCATAGTGACAGGACTGGTGGGACAGCTAATTGACAGGGCTGGTGGGACAGCTAATAGCCCTGAGACAGCATAGTGACAGGACTGGTGGAACAGCATAGTGACAGGACTGGTGAGACAGCATAGTGACAGGACTGGTGAGACAGCTAATAGCCCTGAGACAGCATAGTGACAGGGCTGGTGGGACAGCATAGTGACAGGACTGGTGGGACAGCATAGTGACAGGACTGGTGGGACAGCTAATAGCCCTGAGACAGCATAGTGACAGGACTGGTGAGACAGCATAGTGACAGGACTGGTGAGACAGCATAGTGACAGGACTGGTGAGACAGCATAGTGACAGGACTGGTGAGACAGCATAGTGACAGGGCTGGTGGAACAGCAAATTGACAGGGCTGGTGGGACAGCTAATAGCCCTGAGACAGCATAGTGACAGGACTGGTGGGACAGCTAATAACCCTGAGACAGCATAGTGACAGGACTGGTGGGACAGCTAATAACCCTGAGACAGCATAGTGACAGGGCTGGTGGGACAGCTAATAACCCTGAGACAGCATAGTGACAGGGCTGGTGGGACAGCTAATAACCCTGAGACAGCATAGTGACAGGACTGGTGAGAGAGCATAGTGACAGGACTGGTGGGACAGCTAATAACCCTGAGACAGCATAGTGACAGGACTGGTGGAACAGCATAGTGACAGGACTGGTGGGACAGCTAATAACCCTGAGACAGCATAGTGACAGGACTGGTGAGAGAGCATAGTGACAGGACTGGTGGGACAGCTAATAACCCTGAGACAGCATAGTGACAGGACTGGTGGAACAGCATAGTGACAGGACTGGTGGGACAGCTAATAACCCTGAGACAGCATAGTGACAGGACTGGTGAGAGAGCATAGTGACAGGACTGGTGGGACAGCTAATAACCCTGAGACAGCATAGTGACAGGACTGGTGGAACAGCATAGTGACAGGACTGGTGGGACAGCTAATAACCCTGAGACAGCATAGTGACAGGACTGGTGGGACAGCATAGTGACAGGGCTGTTGGGACAGCATAGTGACAGGACTGGTGAGACAGCATAGTGACAGGACTGGTGGGACAGCTAATTGACAGGGCTGGTGGGACAGCCCTGAGACAGCATAGTGACAGGACTGGTGGGACAGCTAATAACCCTGAGACAGCATAGTGACAGGACTGGTGAGACAGCATAGTGACAGGACTGGTGGGACAGCATAGTGACAGGACTGGTGAGACAGCATAGTGACAGGACTGGTGAGACAGCATAGTGACAGGACTGGTGAGACAGCATAGTGACAGGGCTGGTGAGACAGCATAGTGACAGGGCTGGTGGGACAGCATAGTGACAGGACTGGTGAGACAGCATAGTGACAGGGCTGGTGAGACAGCATAGTGACAGGGCTGGTGGGACAGCTAATAACCCTGAGACAGCATAGTGACAGGACTGGTGAGACAGCACAGTGACAGGACTGGTGAGACAGCATAGTGACAGGGCTGGTGGGACAGCTAATAGCCCTGAGACAGCATAGTGACAGGACTGGTGGGACAGCTAATAACCCTGAGACAGCATAGTGGCAGGACTGGTGGGACAGCTAATAACCCTGAGACAGCATAGTGACAGGGCTTGTGGGACAGCTAATAACCCTGAGACAGCATAGTGACAGGACTGGTGGGACAGCATAGTGACAGGACTGGTGGGACAGCATAGTGACAGGACTGGTGAGACAGCATAGTGACAGGACTGGTGGGACAGCTAATAACCCTGAGACAGTATAGTGACAGGACTGGTGAGACAGCATAGTGACAGGACTGGTGGGACAGCATAGTGACAGGACTGGTGGGACAGCATAGTGACAGGACTGGTGAGACAGCATAGTGACAGGCCTGGTGAGACAGCATAGTGACAGGGCTGGTGGGACAGCTAATAACCCTGAGACAGCATAGTGACAGGACTGGTGGGACAGCATAGTGACAGGACTGGTGGGACAGCATAGTGACAGGACTGGTGGGACAGCATAGTGACAGGACTGGTGAGACAGCATAGTGACAGGACTGGTGAGACAGCATAGTGACAGGGCTGTTGGGACAGCATAGTGACAGGACTGGTGAGACAGCATAGTGACAGGACTGGTGGGACAGCTAATTGACAGGGCTGGTGGGACAGCTAATAGCCCTGAGACAGCATAGTGACAGGACTGGTGAGACAGCACAGTGACAGGACTGGTGAGACAGCATAGTGACAGGGCTGGTGGGACAGCTAATAGCCCTGAGACAGCATAGTGACAGGACTGGTGGGACAGCTAATAACCCTGAGACAGCATAGTGGCAGGACTGGTGGGACAGCTAATAACCCTGAGACAGCATAGTGACAGGGCTTGTGGGACAGCTAATAACCCTGAGACAGCATAGTGACAGGACTGGTGGGACAGCATAGTGACAGGACTGGTGGGACAGCATAGTGACAGGACTGGTGAGACAGCATAGTGACAGGACTGGTGGGACAGCTAATAACCCTGAGACAGCATAGTGACAGGACTGGTGAGACAGCATAGTGACAGGACTGGTGGGACAGCATAGTGACAGGACTGGTGGGACAGCATAGTGACAGGACTGGTGAGACAGCATAGTGACAGGCCTGGTGAGACAGCATAGTGACAGGGCTGGTGGGACAGCTAATAACCCTGAGACAGCATAGTGACAGGACTGGTGGGACAGCATAGTGACAGGACTGGTGGGACAGCATAGTGACAGGACTGGTGGGACAGCATAGTGACAGGACTGGTGAGACAGCATAGTGACAGGACTGGTGAGACAGCATAGTGACAGGGCTGTTGGGACAGCATAGTGACAGGACTGGTGAGACAGCATAGTGACAGGACTGGTGGGACAGCTAATTGACAGGGCTGGTGGGACAGCTAATAGCCCTGAGACAGCATAGTGACAGGACTGGTGGAACAGCATAGTGACAGGACTGGTGAGACAGCATAGTGACAGGACTGGTGAGACAGCTAATAGCCCTGAGACAGCATAGTGACAGGGCTGGTGGGACAGCATAATGACAGGACTGGTGGGACAGCATAGTGACAGGACTGGTGGGACAGCTAATAGCCCTGAGACAGCATAGTGACAGGACTGGTGAGACAGCATAGTGACAGGACTGGTGAGACAGCATAGTGACAGGACTGGTGAGACAGCATAGTGACAGGACTGGTGAGACAGCATAGTGACAGGGCTGGTGGAACAGCAAATTGACAGGGCTGGTGGGACAGCTAATAGCCCTGAGACAGCATAGTGACAGGACTGGTGGGACAGCTAATAACCCTGAGACAGCATAGTGACAGGACTGGTGGGACAGCTAATAACCCTGAGACAGCATAGTGACAGGGCTGGTGGGAGAGCTAATAACCCTGAGACAGCATAGTGACAGGGCTGGTGGGACAGCTAATAACCCTGAGACAGCATAGTGACAGGACTGGTGAGACAGCATAGTGACAGGACTGGTGAGACAGCATAGTGACAGGGCTGGTGGGACAGCTAATACCCTGAGACAGCATAGTGACAGGACTGGTGAGACAGCACAGTGACAGGACTGGTGAGACAGCATAGTGACAGGGCTGGTGGGACAGCTAATAGCCCTGAGACAGCATAGTGACAGGACTGGTGGGACAGCTAATAACCCTGAGACAGCATAGTGACAGGACTGGTGGGACAGCTAATAACCCTGAGACAGCATAGTGACAGGGCTTGTGGGACAGCTAATAACCCTGAGACAGCATAGTGACAGGACTGGTGGGACAGCATAGTGACAGGACTGGTGGGACAGCATAGTGACAGGACTGGTGAGACAGCATAGTGACAGGACTGGTGGGACAGCTAATAACCCTGAGACAGTATAGTGACAGGACTGGTGAGACAGCATAGTGACAGGACTGGTGGGACAGCATAGTGACAGGACTGGTGGGACAGCATAGTGACAGGACTGGTGAGACAGCATAGTGACAGGACTGGTGAGACAGCATAGTGACAGGGCTGGTGGGACAGCTAATAACCCTGAGACAGCATAGTGACAGGACTGGTGGGACAGCATAGTGACAGGACTGGTGGGACAGCATAGTGACAGGACTGGTGGGACAGCATAGTGACAGGACTGGTGAGACAGCATAGTGACAGGACTGGTGAGACAGCATAGTGACAGGGCTGTTGGGACAGCATAGTGACAGGACTGGTGAGACAGCATAGTGACAGGACTGGTGGGACAGCTAATTGACAGGGCTGGTGGGACAGCTAATAGCCCTGAGACAGCATAGTGACAGGACTGGTGGAACAGCATAGTGACAGGACTGGTGAGACAGCTTAGTGACAGGACTGGTGAGACAGCTAATAGCCCTGAGACAGCATAGTGACAGGGCTGGTGGGAAAGCATAGTGACAGGACTGGTGGGACAGCATAGTGACAGGACTGGTGGGACAGCTAATAGCCCTGAGACAGCATAGTGACAGGACTGGTGAGACAGCATAGTGACAGGACTGGTGAGACAGCATAGTGACAGGACTGGTGAGACAGCATAGTGACAGGGCTGGTGGAACAGCAAATTGACAGGGCTGGTGGGACAGCTAATAGCCCTGAGACAGCATAGTGACAGGACTGGTGGGACAGCTAATAACCCTGAGACAGCATAGTGACAGGACTGGTGGGACAGCTAATAACCCTGAGACAGCATAGTGACAGGGCTGGTGGGACAGCTAATAACCCTGAGACAGCATAGTGACAGGGCTGGTGGGACAGCTAATAACCCTGAGACAGCATAGTGACAGGACTGGTGAGAGAGCATAGTGACAGGACTGGTGGGACAGCTAATAACCCTGAGACAGCATAGTGACAGGACTGGTGGAACAGCATAGTGACAGGACTGGTGGGACAGCTAATAACCCTGAGACAGCATAGTGACAGGACTGGTGAGAGAGCATAGTGACAGGACTGGTGGGACAGCTAATAACCCTGAGACAGCATAGTGACAGGACTGGTGGAACAGCATAGTGACAGGACTGGTGGGACAGCATAGTGACAGGACTGGTGAGACAGCATAGTGACAGGACTGGTGGGACAGCTAATAACCCTGAGACAGCATAGTGACAGGGCTGGTGGGACACCTAATAACCCTGAGACAGCATAGTGACAGGACTGGTGAGAGAGCATAGTGACAGGACTGGTGGGACAGCTAATAACCCTGAGACAGCATAGTGACAGGACTGGTGGAACAGCATAGTGACAGGACTGGTGGGACAGCATAGTGACAGGACTGGTGAGACAGCATAGTGACAGGACTGGTGGGACAGCTAATAACCCTGAGACAGCATAGTGACAGGGCTGGTGGGACAACTAATAACCCTGAGACAGCATAGTGACAGGACTGGTGAGAGAGCATAGTGACAGGACTGGTGGGACAGCTAATAACCCTGAGACAGCATAGTGACAGGGCTGGTGGGACAGCTAATAACCCTGAGACAGCATAGTGACAGGGCTGGTGGGACAGCTAATAACCCTGAGACAGCATAGTGACAGGACTGGTGAGACAGCATAGTGACAGGACTGGTGGGACAGCTAATAACCCTGAGACAGCATAGTGACAGGACTGGTGGAACAGCATAGTGACAGGACTGGTGGGACAGCTAATAACCCTGAGACAGCATAGTGACAGGACTGGTGAGAGAGCATAGTGACAGGACTGGTGGGACAGCTAATAACCCTGAGACAGCATAGTGACAGGACTGGTGGAACAGCATAGTGACAGGACTGGTGGGACAGCATAGTGACAGGACTGGTGAGACAGCATAGTGACAGGACTGGTGGGACAGCTAATAACCCTGAGACAGCATAGTGACAGGGCTGGTGGGACAGCTAATAACCCTGAGACAGCATAGTGACAGGACTGGTGAGAGAGCATAGTGACAGGACTGGTGGGACAGCTAATAACCCTGAGACAGCATAGTGACAGGACTGGTGGAACAGCATAGTGACAGGACTGGTGGGACAGCTAATAACCCTGAGACAGCATAGTGACAGGACTGGTGAGAGAGCATAGTGACAGGACTGGTGGGACAGCTAATAACCCTGAGACAGCATAGTGACAGGACTGGTGGAACAGCATAGTGACAGGACTGGTGGGACAGCTAATAACCCTGAGACAGCATAGTGACAGGACTGGTGGGACAGCATAGTGACAGGGCTGTTGGGACAGCATAGTGACAGGACTGGTGAGACAGCATAGTGACAGGACTGGTGGAACAGCATAGTGACAGGACTGGTGAGACAGCATAGTGACAGGACTGGGGAGACAGCTAATAGCCCTGAGACAGCATAGTGACAGGGCTGGTGGGACAGCATAGTGACAGGACTGGTGGGACAGCATAGTGACAGGACTGGTGGGACAGCTAATAGCCCTGAGACAGCATAGTGACAGGACTGGTGAGACAGCATAGTGACAGGACTGGTGAGACAGCATAGTGACAGGACTGGTGAGACATCATAGTGACAGGACTGGTGAGACAGCATAGTGACAGGGCTGGTGGAACAGCAAATTGACAGGGCTGGTGGGACAGCTAATAGCCCTGAGACAGCATAGTGACAGGACTGGTGGGACAGCTAATAACCCTGAGACAGCATAGTGACAGGACTGGTGGGACAGCTAATAACCCTGAGACAGCATAGTGACAGGGCTGGTGGGACAGCTAATAACCCTGAGACAGCATAGTGACAGGGCTGGTGGGACAGCTAATAACCCTGAGACAGCATAGTGACAGGACTGGTGAGACAGCATAGTGACAGGACTGGTGGGACAGCTAATAACCCTGAGACAGCATAGTGACAGGACTGGTGAGAGAGCATAGTGACAGGACTGGTGGGACAGCTAATAACCCTGAGACAGCATAGTGACAGGACTGGTGGAACAGCATAGTGACAGGACTGGTGGGACAGCATAGTGACAGGACTGGTGAGACAGCATAGTGACAGGACTGGTGGGACAGCTAATAACCCTGAGACAGCATAGTGACAGGACTGGTGGAACAGCATAGTGACAGGACTGGTGAGACAGCATAGTGACAGGACTGGTGGGACAGCATAGTGACAGGACTGGTGAGACAGCATAGTGACAGGACTGGTGGGACAGCTAATAACCCTGAGACAGCATAGTGACAGGACTGGTGGAACAGCATAGTGACAGGACTGGTGGGACAGCTAATAACCCTGAGACAGCATAGTGACAGGACTGGTGGGACAGCATAGTGACAGGACTGGTGAGACAGCATAGTGACAGGACTGGTGAGACAGATAATAACCCTGAGACAGCATAGTGACAGGACTGGTGGGACAGCATAGTGACAGGACTGGTGGGACAGCAAATTGACAGGGCTGGTGGGACAGCTAATAACCCTGAGACAGCATAGTGACAGGGCTTGTGGGACAGCTAATAACCCTGAGACAGCATAGTGACAGGACTGGTGGGACAGCATAGTGACAGGACTGGTGGGACAGCTAATAACCCTGAGACAGCATAGTGACAGGACTGGTGAGAGAGCATAGTGACAGGACTGGTGGGACAGCTAATAACCCTGAGACAGCATAGTGACAGGACTGGTGGAACAGCATAGTGACAGGACTGGTGGGACAGCATAGTGACAGGACTGGTGAGACAGCATAGTGACAGGACTGGTGGGACAGCTAATAACCCTGAGACAGCATAGTGACAGGGCTGGTGGGACAGCTAATAACCCTGAGACAGCATAGTGACAGGACTGGTGAGAGAGCATAGTGACAGGACTGGTGGGACAGCTAATAACCCTGAGACAGCATAGTGACAGGACTGGTGGAACAGCATAGTGACAGGACTGGTGGGACAGCTAATAACCCTGAGACAGCATAGTGACAGGACTGGTGAGAGAGCATAGTGACAGGACTGGTGGGACAGCTAATAACCCTGAGACAGCATAGTGACAGGACTGGTGGAACAGCATAGTGACAGGACTGGTGGGACAGCTAATAACCCTGAGACAGCATAGTGACAGGACTGGTGGGACAGCATAGTGACAGGGCTGTTGGGACAGCATAGTGACAGGACTGGTGAGACAGCATAGTGACAGGACTGGTGGGACAGCTAATTGACAGGGCTGGTGGGACAGCTAATAGCCCTGAGACAGCATAGTGACAGGACTGGTGGAACAGCATAGTGACAGGACTGGTGAGACAGCATAGTGACAGGACTGGTGAGACAGCTAATAGCCCTGAGACAGCATAGTGACAGGGCTGGTGGGACAGCATAGTGACAGGACTGGTGGGACAGCATAGTGACAGGACTGGTGGGACAGCTAATAGCCCTGAGACAGCATAGTGACAGGACTGGTGAGACAGCATAGTGACAGGACTGGTGAGACAGCATAGTGACAGGACTGGTGAGACATCATAGTGACAGGACTGGTGAGACAGCATAGTGACAGGGCTGGTGGAACAGCAAATTGACAGGGCTGGTGGGACAGCTAATAGCCCTGAGACAGCATAGTGACAGGACTGGTGGGACAGCTAATAACCCTGAGACAGCATAGTGACAGGACTGGTGGGACAGCTAATAACCCTGAGACAGCATAGTGACAGGGCTGGTGGGACAGCTAATAACCCTGAGACAGCATAGTGACAGGGCTGGTGGGACAGCTAATAACCCTGAGACAGCATAGTGACAGGACTGGTGAGAGAGCATAGTGACAGGACTGGTGGGACAGCTAATAACCCTGAGACAGCATAGTGACAGGACTGGTGGAACAGCACAGTGACAGGACTGGTGGGACAGCTAATAACCCTGAGACAGCATAGTGACAGGACTGGTGAGAGAGCATAGTGACAGGACTGGTGGGACAGCTAATAACCCTGAGACAGCATAGTGACAGGACTGGTGGAACAGCATAGTGACAGGACTGGTGGGACAGCATAGTGACAGGACTGGTGAGACAGCATAGTGACAGGACTGGTGGGACAGCTAATAACCCTGAGACAGCATAGTGACAGGACTGGTGGAACAGCATAGTGACAGGACTGGTGAGACAGCATAGTGACAGGACTGGTGGGACAGCATAGTGACAGGACTGGTGAGACAGCATAGTGACAGGACTGGTGGGACAGCTAATAACCCTGAGACAGCATAGTGACAGGACTGGTGGAACAGCATAGTGACAGGACTGGTGGGACAGCTAATAACCCTGAGACAGCATAGTGACAGGACTGGTGGGACAGCATAGTGACAGGACTGGTGAGACAGCATAGTGACAGGACTGGTGAGACAGATAATAACCCTGAGACAGCATAGTGACAGGACTGGTGGGACAGCATAGTGACAGGACTGGTGGGACAGCAAATTGACAGGGCTGGTGGGACAGCTAATAACCCTGAGACAGCATAGTGACAGGGCTTGTGGGACAGCTAATAACCCTGAGACAGCATAGTGACAGGACTGGTGGGACAGCATAGTGACAGGACTGGTGGGACAGCATAGTGACAGGACTGGTGAGACAGCATAGTGACAGGACTGGTGGGACAGCTAATAACCCTGAGACAGTATAGTGACAGGACTGGTGAGACAGCATAGTGACAGGACTGGTGGGACAGCATAGTGACAGGACTGGTGGGACAGCATAGTGACAGGACTGGTGAGACAGCATAGTGACAGGCCTGGTGAGACAGCATAGTGACAGGGCTGGTGGGACAGCTAATAACCCTGAGACAGCATAGTGACAGGACTGGTGGGACAGCATAGTGACAGGACTGGTGGGACAGCATAGTGACAGGACTGGTGGGACAGCATAGTGACAGGACTGGTGAGACAGCATAGTGACAGGACTGGTGAGACAGCATAGTGACAGGGCTGTTGGGACAGCATAGTGACAGGACTGGTGAGACAGCATAGTGACAGGACTGGTGGGACAGCTAATTGACAGGGCTGGTGGGACAGCTAATAGCCCTGAGACAGCATAGTGACAGGACTGGTGGAACAGCATAGTGACAGGACTGGTGAGACAGCATAGTGACAGGACTGGTGAGACAGCTAATAGCCCTGAGACAGCATAGTGACAGGGCTGGTGGGACAGCATAGTGACAGGACTGGTGGGACAGCATAGTGACAGGACTGGTGGGACAGCTAATAGCCCTGAGACAGCATAGTGACAGGACTGGTGAGACAGCATAGTGACAGGACTGGTGAGACAGCATAGTGACAGGACTGGTGAGACAGCATAGTGACAGGACTGGTGAGACAGCATAGTGACAGGGCTGTTGGGACAGCATAGTGACAGGACTGGTGAGACAGCATAGTGACAGGACTGGTGGGACAGCTAATTGACAGGGCTGGTGGGACAGCTAATAGCCCTGAGACAGCATAGTGACAGGACTGGTGGAACAGCATAGTGACAGGACTGGTGAGACAGCTTAGTGACAGGACTGGTGAGACAGCTAATAGCCCTGAGACAGCATAGTGACAGGGCTGGTGGGAAAGCATAGTGACAGGACTGGTGGGACAGCATAGTGACAGGACTGGTGGGACAGCTAATAGCCCTGAGACAGCATAGTGACAGGACTGGTGAGACAGCATAGTGACAGGACTGGTGAGACAGCATAGTGACAGGACTGGTGAGACAGCATAGTGACAGGGCTGGTGGAACAGCAAATTGACAGGGCTGGTGGGACAGCTAATAGCCCTGAGACAGCATAGTGACAGGACTGGTGGGACAGCTAATAACCCTGAGACAGCATAGTGACAGGACTGGTGGGACAGCTAATAACCCTGAGACAGCATAGTGACAGGGCTGGTGGGACAGCTAATAACCCTGAGACAGCATAGTGACAGGGCTGGTGGGACAGCTAATAACCCTGAGACAGCATAGTGACAGGACTGGTGAGAGAGCATAGTGACAGGACTGGTGGGACAGCTAATAACCCTGAGACAGCATAGTGACAGGACTGGTGGAACAGCATAGTGACAGGACTGGTGGGACAGCTAATAACCCTGAGACAGCATAGTGACAGGACTGGTGAGAGAGCATAGTGACAGGACTGGTGGGACAGCTAATAACCCTGAGACAGCATAGTGACAGGACTGGTGGAACAGCATAGTGACAGGACTGGTGGGACAGCATAGTGACAGGACTGGTGAGACAGCATAGTGACAGGACTGGTGGGACAGCTAACCCTGAGACAGCATAGTGACAGGGCTGGTGGGACACCTAATAACCCTGAGACAGCATAGTGACAGGACTGGTGAGAGAGCATAGTGACAGGACTGGTGGGACAGCTAATAACCCTGAGACAGCATAGTGACAGGACTGGTGGAACAGCATAGTGACAGGACTGGTGGGACAGCATAGTGACAGGACTGGTGAGACAGCATAGTGACAGGACTGGTGGGACAGCTAATAACCCTGAGACAGCATAGTGACAGGGCTGGTGGGACAACTAATAACCCTGAGACAGCATAGTGACAGGACTGGTGAGAGAGCATAGTGACAGGACTGGTGGGACAGCTAATAACCCTGAGACAGCATAGTGACAGGGCTGGTGGGACAGCTAATAACCCTGAGACAGCATAGTGACAGGGCTGGTGGGACAGCTAATAACCCTGAGACAGCATAGTGACAGGACTGGTGAGAGAGCATAGTGACAGGACTGGTGGGACAGCTAATAACCCTGAGACAGCATAGTGACAGGACTGGTGGAACAGCATAGTGACAGGACTGGTGGGACAGCTAATAACCCTGAGACAGCATAGTGACAGGACTGGTGAGAGAGCATAGTGACAGGACTGGTGGGACAGCTAATAACCCTGAGACAGCATAGTGACAGGACTGGTGGAACAGCATAGTGACAGGACTGGTGGGACAGCATAGTGACAGGACTGGTGAGACAGCATAGTGACAGGACTGGTGGGACAGCTAATAACCCTGAGACAGCATAGTGACAGGGCTGGTGGGACAGCTAATAACCCTGAGACAGCATAGTGACAGGACTGGTGAGAGAGCATAGTGACAGGACTGGTGGGACAGCTAATAACCCTGAGACAGCATAGTGACAGGACTGGTGGAACAGCATAGTGACAGGACTGGTGGGACAGCTAATAACCCTGAGACAGCATAGTGACAGGACTGGTGAGAGAGCATAGTGACAGGACTGGTGGGACAGCTAATAACCCTGAGACAGCATAGTGACAGGACTGGTGGAACAGCATAGTGACAGGACTGGTGGGACAGCTAATAACCCTGAGACAGCATAGTGACAGGACTGGTGGGACAGCATAGTGACAGGGCTGTTGGGACAGCATAGTGACAGGACTGGTGAGACAGCATAGTGACAGGACTGGTGGGACAGCTAATTGACAGGGCTGGTGGGACAGCTAATAGCCCTGAGACAGCATAGTGACAGGACTGGTGGAACAGCATAGTGACAGGACTGGTGAGACAGCATAGTGACAGGACTGGTGAGACAGCTAATAGCCCTGAGACAGCATAGTGACAGGGCTGGTGGGACAGCATAGTGACAGGACTGGTGGGACAGCATAGTGACAGGACTGGTGGGACAGCTAATAGCCCTGAGACAGCATAGTGACAGGACTGGTGAGACAGCATAGTGACAGGACTGGTGAGACAGCGTAGTGACAGGACTGGTGAGACAGCATAGTGACAGGACTGGTGAGACAGCATAGTGACAGGGCTGGTGGAACAGCAAATTGACAGGGCTGGTGGGACAGCTAATAGCCCTGAGACAGCATAGTGACAGGACTGGTGGGACAGCTAATAACCCTGAGACAGCATAGTGACAGGACTGGTGGGACAGCTAATAACCCTGAGACAGCATAGTGACAGGGCTGGTGGGACAGCTAATAACCCTGAGACAGCATAGTGACAGGGCTGGTGGGACAGCTAATAACCCTGAGACAGCATAGTGACAGGACTGGTGAGAGAGCATAGTGACAGGACTGGTGGGACAGCTAATAACCCTGAGACAGCATAGTGACAGGACTGGTGGAACAGCACAGTGACAGGACTGGTGGGACAGCTAATAACCCGAGACAGCATAGTGACAGGACTGGTGAGAGAGCATAGTGACAGGACTGGTGGGACAGCTAATAACCCTGAGACAGCATAGTGACAGGACTGGTGGAACAGCATAGTGACAGGACTGGTGGGACAGCATAGTGACAGGACTGGTGAGACAGCATAGTGACAGGACTGGTGGGACAGCTAATAACCCTGAGACAGCATAGTGACAGGACTGGTGGAACAGCATAGTGACAGGACTGGTGAGACAGCATAGTGACAGGACTGGTGGGACAGCATAGTGACAGGACTGGTGAGACAGCATAGTGACAGGACTGGTGGGACAGCTAATAACCCTGAGACAGCATAGTGACAGGACTGGTGGAACAGCATAGTGACAGGACTGGTGGGACAGCTAATAACCCTGAGACAGCATAGTGACAGGACTGGTGGGACAGCATAGTGACAGGACTGGTGAGACAGCATAGTGACAGGACTGGTGAGACAGATAATAACCCTGAGACAGCATAGTGACAGGACCGGTGGGACAGCTAGTGACAGGACTGGTGGGACAGCAAATTGACAGGGCTGGTGGGACAGCTAATAACCCTGAGACAGCATAGTGACAGGGCTTGTGGGACAGCTAATAACCCTGAGACAGCATAGTGACAGGACTGGTGGGACAGCATAGTGACAGGACTGGTGGGACAGCATAGTGACAGGACTGGTGAGACAGCATAGTGACAGGACTGGTGGGACAGCTAATAACCCTGAGACAGTATAGTGACAGGACTGGTGAGACAGCATAGTGACAGGACTGGTGGGACAGCATAGTGACAGGACTGGTGGGACAGCATAGTGACAGGACTGGTGAGACAGCATAGTGACAGGCCTGGTGAGACAGCATAGTGACAGGGCTGGTGGGACAGCTAATAACCCTGAGACAGCATAGTGACAGGACTGGTGGGACAGCATAGTGACAGGACTGGTGGGACAGCATAGTGACAGGACTGGTGGGACAGCATAGTGACAGGACTGGTGAGACAGTATAGTGACAGGACTGGTGAGACAGCATAGTGACAGGGCTGTTGGGACAGCATAGTGACAGGACTGGTGAGACAGCATAGTGACAGGACTGGTGGGACAGCTAATTGACAGGGCTGGTGGGACAGCTAATAGCCCTGAGACAGCATAGTGACAGGACTGGTGGAACAGCATAGTGACAGGACTGGTGAGACAGCATAGTGACAGGACTGGTGAGACAGCTAATAGCCCTGAGACAGCATAGTGACAGGGCTGGTGGGACAGCATAGTGACAGGACTGGTGGGACAGCATAGTGACAGGACTGGTGGGACAGCTAATAGCCCTGAGACAGCATAGTGACAGGACTGGTGAGACAGCATAGTGACAGGACTGGTGAGACAGCATAGTGACAGGACTGGTGAGACAGCATAGTGACAGGACTGGTGAGACAGCATAGTGACAGGGCTGGTGGAACAGCAAATTGACAGGGCTGGTGGGACAGCTAATAGCCCTGAGACAGCATAGTGACAGGACTGGTGGGACAGCTAATAACCCTGAGACAGCATAGTGACAGGACTGGTGGGACAGCTAATAACCCTGAGACAGCATAGTGACAGGGCTGGTGGGACAGCTAATAACCCTGAGACAGCATAGTGACAGGGCTGGTGGGACAGCTAATAACCCTGAGACAGCATAGTGACAGGACTGGTGAGAGAGCATAGTGACAGGACTGGTGGGACAGCTAATAACCCTGAGACAGCATAGTGACAGGACTGGTGAGAGAGCATAGTGACAGGACTGGTGGGACAGCTAATAACCCTGAGACAGCATAGTGACAGGGCTGGTGGGACAGCATAGTGACAGGACTGGTGGGACAGCATAGTGACAGGACTGGTGGGACAGCTAATAGCCCTGAGACAGCATAGTGACAGGACTGGTGAGACAGCATAGTGACAGGACTGGTGAGACAGCATAGTGACAGGACTGGTGAGACAGCATAGTGACAGGACTGGTGAGACAGCATAGTGACAGGGCTGGTGGAACAGCAAATTGACAGGGCTGGTGGGACAGCTAATAGCCCTGAGACAGCATAGTGACAGGACTGGTGGGACAGCTAATAACCCTGAGACAGCATAGTGACAGGACTGGTGGGACAGCTAATAACCCTGAGACAGCATAGTGACAGGGCTGGTGGGACAGCTAATAACCCTGAGACAGCATAGTGACAGGGCTGGTGGGACAGCTAATAACCCTGAGACAGCATAGTGACAGGACTGGTGAGAGAGCATAGTGACAGGACTGGTGGGACAGCTAATAACCCTGAGACAGCATAGTGACAGGACTGGTGAGAGAGCATAGTGACAGGACTGGTGGGACAGCTAATAACCCTGAGACAGCATAGTGACAGGACTGGTGGAACAGCATAGTGACAGGACTGGTGGGACAGCATAGTGACAGGACTGGTGAGACAGCATAGTGACAGGACTGGTGGGACAGCTAATAACCCTGAGACAGCATAGTGACAGGACTGGTGGAACAGCATAGTGACAGGACTGGTGAGACAGCATAGTGACAGGACTGGTGGGACAGCATAGTGACAGGACTGGTGAGACAGCATAGTGACAGGACTGGTGGGACAGCTAATAACCCTGAGACAGCATAGTGACAGGACTGGTGGAACAGCATAGTGACAGGACTGGTGGGACAGCTAATAACCCTGAGACAGCATAGTGACAGGACTGGTGGGACAGCATAGTGACAGGACTGGTGAGACAGCATAGTGACAGGACTGGTGAGACAGATAATAACCCTGAGACAGCATAGTGACAGGACTGGTGGGACAGCATAGTGACAGGACTGGTGGGACAGCAAATTGACAGGGCTGGTGGGACAGCTAATAACCCTGAGACAGCATAGTGACAGGACTGGTGGGACAGTTAATAACCGTGAGACAGCATAGTGACAGGACTGGTGGGACAGCATAGTGACAGGACTGGTGGGACAGCATAGTGACAGGACTGGTGGGACAGTTAATAACCGTGAGACAGCATAGTGACAGGACTGGTGGGACAGATAATAACCCTGAGACAGCATAGTGACAGGACTGGTGGGACAGTTAATAACCATGAGACAGCATAGTGACAGGGCTGGTGGGACAGCAAATTGACAGGGCTGGTGGGACAGCTAATAACCCTGAGACAGCATAGTGACAGGGCTGGTGGGACAGATAATAACCCTGAGACAACATAGTGACAGGGCTGGTGGGACAGCTAATAACCCTGAGACAGCATAGTGACAGGACTGGTGGGACAGCTAATAACCCTGAGACAGCATAGTGACAGGACTGGTGAGACAGCATAGTGACGGGACTGGTGGGACAGCTAATAACCCTGAGACAGCTTAGTGACAGGGCTGGTGGGACAGCTAATAACCCTGAGACAGCATAGTGACAGGACTGGTGGGACAGCATAGTGACAGGACTGGTGGGACAGCATAGTGACAGGACTGGTGGGACAGATAATAACCCTGAGACAGCATAGTGACAGGACTGGTGGGACAGCATAGTGACAGGACTGGTGGGACAGCATAGTGACAGGACTGGTGGGACAGATAATAACCCTGAGACAGCATAGTGACAGGACTGGTGGGACAGATAATAACCCTGAGACAGATATATTCTGCTTGGGCTGGTTGAGATTTTTCCTGGAAGGGTTGGGACGGATGTACTGTAAGAGCACAGTTGTATCTACGTGTTTCTAGTTTATACAGGACTAAGCCTATAAAATAAACACAAGACAACATTGGCTAATCAGATTCCCAGGCTGACGTAGACCTGTATGAGTTATGTTGGAGCGATACCAATTCTATGATGTTATCAAACAGTCCTCTCTCTCTCTCTCATTTGATCCAGACAGATAGTAGGACAGGGTACACCAGACAGACGGTAGGACAGGGTACACCAGACAGACGGTAGGGCAGGGTACACCAGACAGATGGTAGGGCAGGGTACACCAGACAGAAGGTAGGACAGGGTACACCAGACAGACGGTAGGACAGGGTACACCAGACAGAAGGTAGGACAGGGTACACCAGACAGACGGTAGGACAGGGTACACCAGACAGACGGTAGGACAGGGTACACCAGACAGACGGTAGGACAGGGTACACCAGACAGACAGTAGGGCAGGGTACACCAGACAGAAGGTAGGACAGGGTACACCAGACAGACGGTAGGACAGGGTACACCAGACAGACTCCTCTCTGGCATCACCAAGAATGCGTCCAAAATGGCACCCTGTTTCCTTACTTCCCTATTATTGCATAATAATACAAGGCTCTGGTCAAAAGTAGTGCACTAAATAAGGAATAGGGTACCTGGTGGGACGCATGACTAAATCTTTCTTCCTTTGATTGTCTGAGCTGATCTTCCATCCATCGTGTCTCTCCTCGTCTTCCCTCCCTCTCTCTGTCTCAGACATTAAACAGTGTGAAGAGGATTTAACAAAACATGTTTCTCCCATCTCTTTAGCCTCGGTCCTATCTCTACCACCTTCGTCCAGCTGTGAAGCCACGCTGTGAAACCACGCTGTTGAAGCCATGCTGTTTGAAGCCATGCTGTGAAGCCATGCTGTTGAAGCCACGCTGTGAAGCCATGCTGTTGAAGCCATGCTGTGAAGCCATGCTGTGAAGCCACGCTGTGAAGCCATGCTGTTGAAGCCACGCTGTGAAGCCACGCTGTTGAAGCCATGCTGTTTGAAGCCATGCTGTGAAGCCACGCTGTGAAACCATGCTGTTGAAGCCATGCTGTTGAAGCCATGCTGTTGAAGCCATGCTGTGAAGCCACGCTGTGAAGCCACGCTGTGAAGCCACGCTTTGAAGCCATGCTGTTGAAGCCATGTTGTTGAAGCCATGCTGTTGAAGCCATGCTGTGAAGCCACGCTGTGAAGCCATGCTGTGAAGCCACGCTGTGAAGCCACGCTGTGAAGCCATGCTGTTGAAGCCATGCTGTTTGAAGCCATGCTGTGAAGCCATGCTGTTGAAGCCATGTTGTTGAAGCCATGCTGTTGAAGCCATGCTGTGAAGCCACGCTGTGAAGCCATGCTGTGAAGCCACGCTGTGAAGCCACGCTGTGAAGCCATGCTGTTGAAGCCATGCTGTTTGAAGCCATACTGTGAAGCCATGCTGTTTGAAGCCATGCTGTGAAGCCATGCTGTGAAGCCATGCTGTTTGAAGCCATGCTGTGAAGCCACGCTGTGAAGCCACGCTGTTGAAGCCATGCTGTGTGAAGCCATGCTGTGAAGCCACGCTGTAAAACCATGCTGTTGAAGCCATGCTGTTGAAGCCACGCTGTGAAGCCATGCTGTGAAGCCACGCTGTGAAGCCATGCTGTGAAGCCACGCTGTGAAGCCATGCTGTTTGAAGCCATGCTGTTTGAAGCCATGCTGTGAAGCCATGCTGTGAAGCCATGCTGTGTGAAGCCATGCTGTGAAGCCACGCTGTGAAGCCACGCTGTTGAAGCCATGCTGTGTGAAGCCATGCTGTTTGAAGCCATGCTGTGTGAAGCCATGCTGTTTGAAGCCATGCTGTGTGAAGCCATGCTGTGTGAAGCCATGCTGTGTGAAGCCATGCTGTGAAGCCATGCTGTTGAAGCCATGCTGTGTGAAGCCATGCTGTGTGAAGCCATGCTGTGAAGCCATGCTGTTGAAGCCATGCTGTTTGAAGCCACGCTTCTTTATGCTGTGGTCTTCACTGTCTTTTGAATTCCTCTGTATCAGTATTGAGGTGAAAGCTTCCTTCACATGTTTCAGAAACTTCATACGACAGGTTATTCCATATAAAACACATGTTTTCCATGTCTCTATAGAACCCTCCTGTCATTATTACCCATGATTACCCTTGTTATTACCCAGTATAACCCTTGTTATTACCCATTATAACCTGTGTTATTACCCATTAGTACCCTTGTTATTACTCATTATAACCAGTGTTATTACCCATTATTACCCTTGTTATTACTCATTATTACCCTGGTTATTACCCTTGTTATTACCCATTAGTACCCTTGTTATTACTCATTATAACCAGTGTTATTACCCATTATTACCCTTGTTATTACCCATTATTACCCTTGTTATTACCCTTGTTATTACTCATTATAACCAGTGTTATTACCCATATTACCCTTGTTATTACCCATTATTACCCTTGTTATTACCCTTGTTATTACCCTTGTTATTACCCAGTATAACCCTTGTTATTACCCTTGTTATTACCCATTATTACCCTTGTTATTACCCATTATAACCCTTGTTATTACCCTTGTTATTACCCATTATTACCCTTGTTATTACCCATTATTACCCATGTTATTACCCTTGTTATTACCCATTATAACCCTTGTTATTACCCTTGTTATTACCCATTATTACCCTTGTTATTACCCATTATTACCCTTGTAACATGTTGCGCTATGCACAGGTGATTGGAAGGTTCTGATGTCGTTCCATATCAAAACTGCACATATTGAAGTTGGAGTCCTCTTGTTATATACCTGGCCGGTCTATCACAGTATAGCTATCAAGCCGTTGAGGAAATGTTACCTCATGAGTCAGACAGATGGTGTGTTCACTGTACTGTCACATCATGAGTCAGACAGATGGTGTGTTTACTGTACTGTCACATCATGAGTCAGACAGATGGTGTGTTCACTGTACTGTCACCTCATGAGTCAGACAGATGGTGTGTTAACTGTACTGTCACCTCATGAGTCATACAGATGGTGTGTTAACTGTACTGTCACCTCATGAGTCAGACAGAGAGTGTGTTAACTGTATTGTCACCTCATGAGTCAGACAGATGGTGTGTTCACTGTACTGTCACATCATGAGTCAGACAGATGGTGTGTTAACTGTACTGTCACATCATGAGTCAGACAGATGGTGTGTTAACTGTACTGTCACATCATGAGTCAGACAGAGAGTGTGTTAACTGTATTGTCACCTCATGAGTCAGACAGAGAGTGTGTTAACTGTACTGTCACCTCATGAGTCAGACAGATGGTGTGTTCACTGTACTGTCACATCATGAGTCAGACAGATGGTGTGTTCACTGTACTGTCACATCATGAGTCAGACAGATGGTGTGTTCACTGTACTGTCACCTCATGAGTCAGACAGATGGTGTGTTAACTGTACTGTCACCTCATGAGTCATACAGATGGTGTGTTAACTGTACTGTCACCTCATGAGTCAGACAGAGAGTGTGTTAACTGTATTGTCACATCATGAGTCAGACAGATGGTGTGTTCACTGTACTGTCACATCATGAGTCAGACAGATGGTGTGTTAACTGTACTGTCACCTCATGAGTCAGACAGATGGTGTGTTAACTGTACTGTCACCTCATGAGTCAGACAGATGGTGTGTTAACTGTACTGTCACCTCATGAGTCAGACAGATGGTGTGTTAACTGTACTGTCACCTCATGAGTCAGACAGATGGTGTGTTAACTGTACTGTCACCTCATGAGTCAGACAGAGAGTGTGTTAACTGTATTGTCACCTCATGAGTCAGACAGATGGTGTGTTCACTGTACTGTCACATCATGAGTCAGACAGATGGTGTGTTAACTGTACTGTCACCTCATGAGTCAGACAGATGGTGTGTTAACTGTACTGTCACCTCATGAGTCAGACAGATGGTGTGTTAACTGTACTGTCACCTCATGAGTCAGACAGATGGTGTGTTAACTGTACTGTCACCTCATGAGTCAGACAGATGGTGTGTTAACTGTACTGTCACCTCATGAGTCAGACTTGGCGGGAATTATAATTGTCGGGCAAAAAACACAAAACAGGTGCAACTAATCAGACACAACTAAATGAAACAGAAAAGGGGATCGGTGGCAGCTAGTAGGCTGGCGACGATGACCGCCGAGTGCCACCCGAACAGGAAGAGGCACCATCTTCGGCGGGATTCGTGACTATACCCCCCGCCCCCCCGACGCGCGGCTCCCGCAGCGCGCCGACCCCGGCCTCGGGGGCGACCCGGAGCGCGAGGCGCAGGGCGATCTGGGTGGAGGCGGTGGAAGTCCCTCAAGAGGGAAGGATCTAAAATGTCCCCCCCGGTACCCAGCACCTCTCCTCCGGACGGTACCCCCCCCTGTCCACGAGGTACTGCAAGCCCCTCACCCGGCGTCTCGAGTCCAGAATAGCTCGTACCGTGTACGCTGGGGACACCTCGATGTCCAGAGGGGGCGGAGGGACTTCCGGCACCTCACCTTCTTGTAGAGGACCAGCTACCACCGGCCTGAGGAGAGACACATGAAACGAGGGGTTAATGCGATAGTAAGAGGGAAGTTGCAATCTATAACACACCTCGTTTATCCTTCTCAGGACTTTAAATGGTCCTAGCTTCCGGCAGGGCAGGCGGAGGGGTAGATTTTGGGTCGAGAGCCAGGCCCTGTCCCCTGGTGCGAACACAGGGGCCTCACTGCGGTGGCGGTCAGCGCTCTTCTTCTGCCATCCACTGGCCTGCTTGAGAGAGTCCTGGACTGCCCGCCAGGTCTCCCTAGAGCGCTGTACCTACTCCACCGCAGGAGCTTCGGTCTGACTCTGATGCCACGGAGCCAGGACCAGCTGGTAGCCCAGCACACATTGAAATGGCAACATGTTCGTGGAGGAGTGACGGAGTGAGTTCTGGGCCAACTCTAAAAGAGATCGTAAATCTAAATCGTGTAAAGAACATGGCCCACCTAGCCTGACGCGGATTCAGTCTCCTCGCCGCCCGGATATACTCCAGATTGCGGTGGTCAGTCCAGATGAGGAAAGGATGCTTAGCCCCCTCAAGCCAGTGTCTCCACACATTCAGGGCTTTTACCATAGCTAGCAACTCCCGGTCCCCCACACCCAGCTTCTTAGAAAAGAAAGCGCAGGGGCTGAGCTTCGGTGGCTTGCCCGAGCGCTGTTACAGCACGGCTCCAACCCCAGCCTCGGACGCATCCACCTCCACTATGAATGCTAACGAACGGTCCGGATGCTAAACAGCGCCTTCAACTGGTTGAAAGCTCCATCTGCTTCGGCCGACCACCGTAGACTCACCGGCCCCCCCTTCAGCAGTGAGGTAATAGGCGCCGCCACTTGGCCAAAACCCCGGATAAACCTCCGGTAGTAATTGGCAAACCCTAAAAACCACTGCACCTATTTTACCGTGGTCGGAGTCGGCCAATTACGCACGGCGTTAACGCCGTCACACTCCATCACCATCCCCGAGGTGGAAATGCGATAACCCAGGAAGGAAACGGCTGGTTTGGAGAACACACATTTCTCAGCCTTGACGTATAGGTCATGCTCCAGCAGTCGCCCAAGGACCTTGCGTACCAGGGAGACATGCGCGACGCGTGTGGCAGAATAGATCAAGATGTCATCAATGTATACCACCACAAAAATGCAAAAACGCGCCCCGTGGAATGATTCTACCACAGTAGTGATGAGAGGTAGCGGATAACTAAATCCCACTGTGATCGAATTTAGACCTCGATAATCAATGCACGGACACAGTCCTCCCTCCTTTTTCTCGAGGAGACGGGTGACATGGAGGGCCGAATGTACCCCTGTCCCAGAGCCTCCGTGACATATGTCTCCATAGCCAACGTCTCTTCCTCTGACAGTGGGTACACGTGACTCCTGGGAAGTGTAGCGTTCTCTTGGACGTTTATCACGCAATCCCACCGTCGATGGGGTGGTAATTTGGTCGCCTTCTTTTTACAAAAAGCGATAGCCAAATCGGCATATTCTGGGGGAATGCGCACAGTGGAAACGTGGTCTGGAGAGTAAGACAGGAGAACCTATTTCAAAACGAAAACGTGACACTATGGCAGACACAGACGATTTAATACCACCGGGAATGGTAAAGGTCGAAACCCATCTGTTAAAATCAATAAATGACAAACTGGGTATACTTGAACTAGTCAGTAAGGATATAAAAGTGTTGAAGGCCTCGAGATGAGTGACGAAAAAGCTGCAACATTGGAGAAAGACACAAACAAGCTAAAAGGGACAGTCAATAAGATTGAAACCGAAGTTAATAAACTTAAAAAGGAGAACATCGTTCTGAGAGAAGCCTTACTTGACATACAGACTAGATCCATGAGAGAGAATCTGCTACTTACAGGTATTCAAGAGAAAGAAGGGGAAGTCCCTGAATCTGTAGTTAGAGAGTTCCTCCTTACAGCGCTTCAGATTCCATGTGAAGCTATCAACATATACACCGCTTCGGACAGAGAGGGCAGAGGTATGAACACCCAATCGTTGCCAAATTTGCTCTCTTTAAAGATAAAATAATGGTTAAAAGCCTGGGTGAAAGACTTGCTGGCACGAAAATAGACATGAATGACCAGTTCCCGAAGGAAATGACAGAACAGCCTAAAGTTCTATATTCAAGGAAAATAGATTGAAAGGGGAAAGAGTAGCTCTAGTAGTCGATAAACTCTATATTGATAACCAATTGTTCAGAGACACAAAGATCTACTCTGTCTGTTCTAAAAGTTCTTATAGAGGAGGCAAATAACGAAACGCCATGGTATGAATTGTAATAATACCCCAAAAATATATAGCTTTTCTATCTATTGTGAAACAGAACTGATTGGAACACAAAAGCACTAATTAGACATGGAGATGAAAACACAGCTGTCAGAAGGCGCAGTATGTGGGTATGTGTGGATGTATTGAGGTGGATGGTGTGTGTTTTATGGTGTTTGGGGAAAGTGGTGTTAAGTGATTGAGAAAGGACACGGATGCCACCGTATGTCTGTGAGCAGCGGTTGTGAAAGAGCTTTCAATGAGGGATATACATTTTATAATGAATTATACATCTTATTGATTTATTGATTTATTGTCCTATCATGGTGGAACTGCATTTTTAAAATAAATTATACATCTAATGTAATTATTTATGGTTATATATTAATGGAAAGGTCCAAAACCCTAAACCCTAGACACCTACCTGAACAACCCAGATACTAAGGAGAAGTCCCAATCTGTTTTATGGGCCTGCTGTAAGCTGCCTGTATGCAGCCAAAATGTGGTCAGAGACCTTCTAGAGCAGCATCCTCCCTCACGATTCTGAGCCTGCCTGGCAGGGTTGGTCCTGCAGAGCCAGAGCCCCCTGATGGGAGAGCATAATATACAAGGGAATTCTCAAAGCTGCTAATGAGAACCTTGATGACTTTATACCTAGCCGGTGGGAATTCCGGTGGGGTGCCCCCACCCAGGCAGTGGCATTGTTGGCTACGCTAGCTGCAGTAACCCATGGGGATGGGGTCACACTCAGACACTCAGAGAAGGGCCATATTATTGTGGCCCTGGTGGCACAAAATCAAAGGTCTGACTGCACGGAGATGCTTGGGAATATGGTCACTACGGGGGGACCATATTGTGGGTGTTTCAGGGGAAAGGGTGAGAATCTGAGTCTATGGTTGTTGTGGTGGAAAGGGTTTGCGTGTGTGTGTGTGTGTGTGTGTGTGTGTGTGTGTGTGTGTGTGTGTGTGTGTGTGTGTGTGTGTGTGTGTGTGTGTGTGTGTGTGTGTGTGTGTGTGTGTGTGTCCCACAACTGTTGCGAGGGAGTAAAATATGTTAGGGACAATATAGGATGAATCACAATAATTGTTTGCTCAAATAATAATTGTTTACTAAAATAATAATTGTTTGCTAAAATAATAATTGTTTGCTAAAATAATAATTGCTTGCCATAATGTATATCTGGTAATGTCGAGACTGATAAGAGATAACATTCCTTGCAGTAAATTGCCTACATTACCACAAATATTAATAGCTAATTATAGAAAATAAGATATACAGGAATATTTAAATATATATTTTTTAATAGCTATATATAATACAAAGCGAGGTGAGGGTGATGGAAATACATTTGGCGGTTAATCTGCTTCTGTTCTGTGGGTGGCACTGTGTGCTCTTTTCCAAGGATGGGTCCCGGTCTCTCCGGGGCCTTGGGATCCGGGGGGTCGGGGTGGTCTACTGGGCATCGGGATGACAATCCAATTCAGGATGAGGAGGGGTTTTAGCGGGTGGAATAGTGGAGACCAATTGGAGGTTTACTAGCAATGCAAATATCATGGTACAGCTATATAGACACTCAATCATCATGTTACTTTTTAATGGTACGTTTAAACATATATTATAAATATAATTTAAACTTGTGTCTCATTATGGTAAATGGGTGAAATAAGTATAGCCAGTTATAATTGTAATGGCTTAGCAGATAATAAGAAAATACCATTAGTATTGATCTGGCTTAAAGAGAAGGAAAATGATATCTATCGTTTACAGGAGACTCATTTAACAATTTTAGATTAAGTTTTGTGGAAAATAACTGGGGGGGATGGGATATACGTCTCTCATGGGCAAAGAAATTCAAAAGGAGCGATGATATTAACTAAAACTAAAACTATTAACTAAAATTGTGATGCAAATGTGTAAATTGTTCAAACAGATCCTGAAGGTAGATGGATGATTTTAAATATGTTATTGGACAATAAACAGATATGGCTTATTAACCTATACGGTTCAAGTAATGATGATCCAAGATTCTTTGAAAATATACAGTGCCTTGCGAAAGTATTCGGCCCCCTTGAACTTTGTGACCTTTTGCCACATTTCAGGCTTCAAACATAAAGATATAAAACTGTATTTTTTTGTGAAGAATCAACAACAAGTGGGACACAATCATGAAGTGGAACAACATTTATTGGATATTTCAAACTTTTTTAACAAATCAAAAACTGAAAAATTGGGCGTGCAAAAAATCCAGACTGCTTTTCAGTCACTGCAGGCCTCCCTTTCTGGTCTCAAACTGGTCTTGAATGTACAAAAAAAAACTAAATTCATGACCTTTCCCAGAGCTCGCAATCAGCCAGAGAAGGTTAGCATTGTCACATCTGGCAGCTTATCCATTGAAAAAGTGTCATCCTACCAATAACTAGGTATCTGGTTGGATGACAAGTTGTCCTTTAAAGTTCATATGGATAATATTGTGAGGAAGCTTAAATTGAAATTTTATTTTCGTAATAAGACTTGCTATCTGCTTATGGCCAGACAGAGACCATGGGCCTCAATGGGCTTTTCCTGGTTAAATAAAGGTTCAATCAACAAAATAAAAATATATGACTATCATCTGCATATACAGTGCATTCAGACCCATTGACTTTTTCCACATTTTGTTACGTTACAGCATTATTCTTAAATGGATTAAATAGTTTTTCCCCCTCATCAATCTACACACAATACCCCATAATGACATCACAACACCCCACAATGACATCACAATACCCCATAAGGACCGAGCAAAAACTGTTTAAAAAAAACTGAAATATCACATTTACATATGTATTCGATTCAGATACTTTACTCAGTACTTTGTTGAAGCATCTTTGGCAGCAATTACGGCCTCGAGTCTTCTTTGGTATGACGCTACAAGCTTGGCACACCTGTATTTGGGGAGTTTCTCCCATTTTTCTCTGCAGATCCTCTCAAGCTCTGCCAGGTTGGATGGGGAGCGTCGCTGCACAGCTATTTTTAGGTCTCTCCAGAGATGTTAAATCGGGTTCAAGTCCGGAATCTGGCTGGGCCAGTCAAGGACATTCAGAGAGTTGCCCTGCAGCCACTCCTGTGTTGTCTTGGCTGTGAGCTTAGGGTCGTTGTCATGTTGGAAGGTGAACCTTCGGCCAAGTCTGAGTTCCTGAGCACTCTGGAGAAGGTTTTCATAAAGGATCTCTCCTTTCATCTTTCCCTTGATCCTGACTAGTCTCCCAGTCCCTGCCACTGAAAAACATCCCCACCGCATGATGCTGCCACCACCATGCTTCACAGCATGATGCTGCCACCACCATGCTTCACTGTAGGGATGGTTTCCTCCAGACGTGATGCTTGGCATCCAGGCCAAAGAGTTCAATCTTGGTTTCATCAGACCAGATAATCTTGTTTCTATTGGTCCTAAAAATCCAAGTGGGCTGTCATGTGCCGTTTACTGAGAAGTGGCATCCGTCTGGCCACTCTACCATCAAGGTCTGATGGGTGGAGTGCTGCAGAGATGGTTGTCCTTCTGGAAGGTTCTCCCATCTCCACAAAGGAACTCTGGAGCTCTGTCAGAGTGGTCACTCTGACAGAGAGTCATCTCTTGGTCTTCTCTTGGTCATCGGGGGAGAAGGATTGCTCAGTTTGACTGGGCGGCCAGTTCTAGGAAGTGTCTTGGTGGTTCCAAACTTCTTCCATTTAAGAATGATGGAGGCCACCGGGTTCTTGGGGACCTTCAATGCTGCAGAATCTTTTGGTACCATTCCCCAGATCCGTGCCTCAAAACAATACTGTCCCGGAGCTCTATGGACAATTCTTTCGGCTTGATTTTTGCTCTGACATGCACTGTCAACTGTGGGACCTTATATAGACAGGTGTGTGCCTTTCCAAATCATGTCCAATCAATTGAATTTACCACAGGTGGACTCCAATCAAGTTGAAGAAACATCTCACGGATGATTAATGGAAACAGGATGCACCTGAGGTCAATATCTCATAGCAAAGGCTATGAATACTCATGTAAACAAGGTCTTTCTGTTTTTTATTTATTTTTAATACATTTGCTGACCTTTTTTCGCCTTGTCATTATGGGTTATTGTGTGTAGATTGATGAGAAAAAAATCCATATTCAACCCATTTTAGATTAAGACTGCAACATTACAAAATGTGCTAAAAGTAAAGGGGTCTGAATACTTTCCGAATGCACTTTAGATGCAACTTGCTGGTTGCATCCCATTTCCCTAAAACTTGAGAACAACACAGGAGCTAAAATAGAACCCTGGGGCACACCCTTAATTCATCAAGAATTCAAGAATGCTAGACTTGGCCTCCCGGGTGGCGCAGTGGTTAAGGGTGCTGTACTGCAGCTGACCCACCAGAGACTCTGGGTTCGCGCCCAGGCTCTGTCGTAACCGGCCACGACTGGGAGGTCCGTGGGGGGGCGCACAATTGGCCTAGCGTTGTTAGGGAGGGGTTGGCCGGTAAGGATATCCTTGTCTCATCGCGCACCAGCGACTCCTGTGGCGGGCCGGGCGCAGTGCGCGCTAACCAAGGTTGCCAGGTGCACGGTGTTTCCTTCGACACATTGGTGCGGCTGGCTTCCGGGTTGGCTGCGCGCTGTGTTAAGAAGCCGTGCGGCTTGGTTGGGTTGTGTATCGGAGGACGCATGACTTTCAACCTTCGTCTCTCCCGAGCCCGTACGTGAGTTGTAGCGATGAGACAAGATAGTAGCTACTAAAAACAATTGGACACCACGAAATTGGGGAGAAAACGGGGTAAAATTCACAAACAAAAAGAAAAGCAAGGATGCTAGACTTGCCACTCAGTATATAACACATTGTGTTCTGTCAGAAAGATAGTTCCTAAACCAATTTAGTGCCCCTTTACTGAGAACAATGTCACTAACAACAATTAATTTTATTTTTTTAGGGAGTGTCTTGATCAACAAATAGAGCAGCACAATGATGCTTTTTTACCATAGCTGCAGGTGAAGGACCATAGCTGCAGGTGAAGAACCATAGCTGCAGGTGAAGGATCATAGCTGCAGGTGAAGGACCATAGCTGCAGGTGAAGGACCATAGCTGCAGGTGAATGACCATAGCAGCAGGTGAAGGATCATAGCTGCAGGTGAAGGACCATAGCTGCAGGTGAAGGATCATAGCTGCAGGTGAAGGACCATAGCTGCAGGTGAAGGACCATAGCTGCAGGTGAAGGACCATAGCTGCAGGTGAAGACCATAGCTGCAGGTGAAGGATCATAGCTGCAGGTGAAGGACCATAGCTGCAGGTGAAGGATCATAGCTGCAGGTGAAGGACCATAGCTGCAGGTGAAGGACCATAGCTGCAAGTGAAGGACCATAGCTGCAGGTGAAGGACCATAGCTGCAGGTGAAGGACCATAGCTGCAGGTAAAAGACCATAGCTGCAGGTGAAGGACCATAGCTGCAGGTGAAGGATCATAGCTGCAGGTGAAGGACCATAGCTGCAGGTGAAGCCCCATAGCTGCAGGTGAAGGACCATAGCTGCAGGTGAAGGACCATAGCTGCAGGTGAAGGATCATAGCTGCAGGTGAAAGACCATAGCTGCAGGTGAAGGATCATAGCTGCAGGTGAAGGACCATAGCTGCAGGTGAAGGACCATAGCTGCAGGTGAAGGACCATAGCTGCAGGTGAAACCCCATAGCATCATAGCTGCAGGTAAAGGACCATAGCTGCAGGTGAAGGACCATAGCTGCAGGTGAAGGACCATAGCTACAGGTGAAGGACCATAGCTGCAGGTGAAGGATCATAGCTGCAGGTGAAGGATCATAGCTGCAGGTGAAACCCCATAGCTGCAGGTGAAGGATCATAGCTGCAGGTGAAGGACCATAGCTGCAGGTGAAGGACCATAGCTGCAGGTGAAGGACCATAGCTGCAGGTGAAGGATCATAGCTGCAGGTGAAGGACCATAGCATCATAGCTGCAGGTAAAGGACCATAGCTGCAGGTGAAGGACCATAGCTGCAGGTGAAAGACCATAGCATCATAGCTGCAGGTAAAGGACCATAGCTGCAGGTGAAGGACCATAGCTGCAGGTGAAACCATAGCATCATAGCTGCAGGTAAAGGACCATAGCTGCAGGTGAAGGACCATAGCTGCAGGTGAAGGACCATAGCTACAGGTGAAGGACCATAGCTGCAGGTAAAGGACCATAGCTGCAGGTAAAGGACCATAGCTGCAGGTGAAGGATCATAGCTGCAGGTGAAGGACCATAGCTGCAGGTGAAGGATCATAGCTGCAGGTGAAACCCCATAGCTGCAGGTGAAGGACCATAGCTGCAGGTAAAGGACCATAGCTGCAGGTAAAGGACCATAGCTGCAGGTGAAGGACCATAGCTGCAGGTGAAGGATCATAGCATCATAGCTGCAGGTGAAGGATCATAGCTGCAGGTGAAGGACCATAGCTGCAGGTGAAGGATCATAGCATCATAGCTGCAGGTGAAGGATCATAGCTGCAGGTGAAGGACAATAGCTGCAGGTGAAGGATCATAGCTGCAGGTGAAGGACCATAGCTGCAGGTGAATGATCATAGCTGCAGGTGAAGGACCATAGCGTCTGCTAAATGACTTAAATGTAAATGTATAGCTGCAGGTGAAGGACCATAGCTGCAGGTAAAGGACCATAGCTGCAGGTGAAGGACCATAGCTGCAGGTGAAGGATCATAGCTGCAGGTGAAGGACCATAGCTGCAGGTGAAGGATCATAGCATCATAGCTGCAGGTAAAGGACCATAGCTGCAGGTGAAGGACCATAGCTGCAGGTGAAGGACCATAGCTGCAGGTGAAGGACCATAGCTGCAGGTGAAGGACCATAGCTGCAGGTGAAGGACCATAGCATCATAGCTGCAGGTGAAGGACCATAGCTGCAGGTGAAGGACCATAGCTGCAGGTGAAGGACCATAGCTGCAGGTGAAGGACCATAGCTGCAGGTGAAGGACCATAGCATCATAGCTGCAGGTGAAGGACCATAGCTGCAGGTGAAGGACCATAGCTGCAGGTGAAGGACCATAGCTGCAGGTGAAGGACCATAGCTGCAGGTGAAGGACCATAGCATCATAGCTGCAGGTGAAGGACCATAGCTGCAGGTGAAGGACCATAGCTGCAGGTGAAGGACCATAGCTGCAGGTGAAGGACCATAGCTGCAGGTGAAGGACCATAGCTGCAGGTGAAACCCCATAGCTGCAGGTGAAGGATCATAGCTGCAGGTGAAACCCCATAGCTGCAGGTGAAGGATCATAGCTGCAGGTGAAGGACCATAGCTGCAGGTGAAGGACCATTGCTGCAGGTGAAGGACCATAGCTGCAGGTGAAGGATCATAGCTGCAGGTGAAGGACCATAGCATCATAGCTGCAGGTAAAGGACCATAGCTGCAGGTGAAGGACCATAGCTGCAGGTGAAGGACCATAGCATCATAGCTGCAGGTAAAGGACCATAGCTGCAGGTGAAGGACCATAGCTGCAGGTGAAGGACCATAGCATCATAGCTGCAGGTAAAGGACCATAGCTGCAGGTGAAGGACCATAGCTGCAGGTGAAGGACCATAGCTGCAGGTGAAGGACCATAGCTGCAGGTAAAGGACCATAGCTGCAGGTAAAGGACCATAGCTGCAGGTGAAGGATCATAGCTGCAGGTGAAGGACCATAGCTGCAGGTAAAGGACCATAGCTGCAGGTAAAGGACCATAGCTGCAGGTGA